>NW_028327393.1:0-300000 GCF_031878675.1 Megascapheus bottae | reverse complement strand
TAGCTGTTTATATCCACTCGCCACTTCAAAGAACCAAGAATCATAAATACAATGAGAATCTCCTGGAATAAATTAAACAAAAAAAGTCAAAACAAACACCACCAATTGGATATAGTTTCTTTTCCAAATGACAGGGATTACTTATTGAAGGTGCAAATTAAATAAACTATCAATTACTGTAACATTAGCATATATATTTAATGTTACAATGTTTTCCCTATATGTGTGTATTTGTTTATTTTTGATAGCTCATATTTTTATCATAAAGGAACAATTATTATGTATGTAATATGACCTCTTTGAAGCATCAGGGACACCACTGCTATTTTCACATTATATTTTGGTAACACATAACTTTCTTTTTTATGATATTTCCTTAGCAATCAATGAGTGATGGGTCTTTCACCTGAGCATTGATGCTGGAGCCCAGAAAAGCAAGAGTATTTTACCATGTCTTTTTCCAGAACACAAACAACAACAACAATAAAATCTTTACAAATCATCAAGAATATTTGACTTTTTAAGAGAATAAGATGGCCAAGAAGTAGAAAGAGTGGTGATAATTCTTGGTCTTCTGAGGAATGAGGCAAGATGAAAAAAAAAAGAAAAAGATATGGTGGCCATCAGGGGCACATTAAATCTCTGAGGAGAAACTAAAGATGTACTTCAACTAAGGAAAAAAATTAAGGCAGATACAAGGGCATGTGCTTCAACAAGGGATCCCTTGGCTGTTATCTTTTCTGCTTTCAAAAGTTGCTTTGTTGTTAGGTGCTTTCATCTGTATCTTTTAAAAAATGTGATTTATAAAAGAATAAGAAGATTAAAACTGTAATTTTTGATAAAGGACTACACACTGGAGAGAAGAAATCATTTGTTTTGAAAATTAGTGTTTACGGGGAAGAATAGTAACAGCAATTAAAGAAAGACTCACAATTCCAGGGAGGCCTGGATCCATGGGGTGAGCACGAGAGGAGGATAAGCACACAAGTGTAGATGAAACTGTGGATTGAAAACTCTAGCAATCAGTTCTAGGCTCAGTTTCAAGCAATATTAACTGAGTAAAGCACTTGACATACCTTGAAATATGGTATGTATACACAATGCAATTCTAGACTTCCATCAGAAAGAATGACATCACCTGATTCCTACAGAAATGGAAGTCAGAAACAAAGAAAGATGGTTTCCTTCATTTGTAATAATTAGTGTATGTCTACAATAGTACTAGCAGAGGATCACAATAAGTCAATTTTTATGAACGCATGACAATATAAAATGATGCTAAGGGAAATATGAAATGAACTTCAAATTTTGGAAACAAGGGCCAGGAGTTTGATCTAGTGGTAGAGTGCTTGCCTAGCATTCACTAAGACCAAAGTTTGATCGATGATACCACATACATAGAAAAAAGTCAGAAGTGATGCTGTGGTTCAAGAGGTGGAGCTCTAGCCTTGAGAAAATCCTTAAGGACAGTGCTCAGGCTTGAGTTAAGGCCCCTGAATGGCAAAAAAAAATCTGGAAAAAAAGAAGTTTATCTTTGTCTGGTAGTTGTTTTTAGTGTAGTTGTTTCTTTCTTATTTTTTTCTCTTTCCTCCCCCTTCCTTTGATTTATCCTCTGTTACCAATGGTTTTGTAATTTTGATGCCCTATATCTCGTACATGCATCTATATGATTTGGAGAAAGGAAGGGAAATAACAATATGAAGAGACACAGGACAAAGGGTGAACTAAAGCAACAGCAATGGTCACAAGACAGTTAATTCGATTGAAATCAAGTCATCTGTTGAGAAAGGACCGTCTTAGATCTTCAGCATTGAAAGTCTAAAAGTACTTTTTAATATGTGGATCTTTTTGCTATGAAAGTATTATTCAATAAATATCACAAGTTGACCTCAGTTTTCATTGTCATGGTCTTTAAGGAAAGAATGTAAACTTAGAACATCTACCTTGAAACACTTTAAATAATTAACACACACAGTCCAGGAATGTAGCCTAGTGGTAGAGTGCTTGCCTAGCATGCACAAAGCTCTAGGTTCAATTACTTAGTACCACATAAACAGAAAAAGGCAAAAGTGATACTGAGGTTCAAGTGGCAGAGCACTATCCTTTAGCAAAAACTGTCCAAGGAAAATGCCCAGACCCTGACTTCAAGCCCCAGGACTGGCAAAAATAAATGCAATTAAAATACATATAAATGTATAACTGGTTCTATTTGGGAGGTGAATGCAGAGGACAAAGAAGGATAAATGTGGGTAGAACTGGACTGGGGTTACACCCTATTGGAATTGACAGGACTATTTTCCTGAAACTTTCTCTGAAATGCCTTTTTAAATTTTACTTTTACATTTAGATTTGTGTCAAATAACTGATTGCTCAAAAGGGTTTCAATTTTGACATATCCATATATGTAACAACTTATTTCATCAAATTCACCTTAGTCACTCTCATGCCCCCATTCTATCCCAAACCAATCTCAACAAGCTTATTCCATTTTCACACACACACACACACACAAATATATATATATATAATATTCTGATCATAATCACTATTTTTCACCCTCTCCATTCACCCTTTCTGCTCTCACTGTGGTCCCTATCCAGGACCCAACTTGCTTTCAATTCATGTCTTTTAAAGACTTAAATCAATGGGCACACTATATCATATAGTCCTAGCTACTCAGATGGCTGAGATTTGATGATGGCTCATCAAAGCCAGCTGAGACGTAAAAATTGTGAGACACTCATCTCCACTTAACCACATCAAACTGGTAAGTTGAGGTGTAAACTCAAGAAGTAGTGTTTCTTTGAACATAAAACTAAGAGACAGTAGCACAGGTCCTGGGTTCAAGTCTCATTACTGCTACACATACACACATACACACACACACACACACATTCACTAAAAATAAATACTTAAACTAATATGAGGTAGACTGAGAAAGAAAATGAACTGCAGTGTAAAGGAGAAGAAAATAATCCCTATGATTAGAGAGCTGCATTTCTGACTGTATGACTAGCTAAATAAGAAGAACTTTTCCATAGACATAGGGGCATACTTTTTCATATATATCATAAATGGCAAGCCAGAATAAGAGATACAGTGTCTTCTCCCATTCCAGCCCTCCCATTACTGTGCTAGCAGGTATACAATAACAACCAAGACCAGTCCATTCCTGGGCAGGAGAGTCACATAGGAAAGAATTTCTCCGAGAAGCAGAAACACATAGAATGCTTTGATGGAGGGTTGGACAGGTATTGTGAAAAAAATTATCTGGAAATACAAGTCCCCATCCAAAAGTGAGCCCAGAAGAATATGAATGCTGTGTCACACAAATAATAACTATAGAAAAAAATAAAACAGAGGGCCGGGAGTTTGGCCTAGTGGTAGAGTGCTTTCCTAGCATGCATGAAGACCCGGGTTCAATTCCTTGGTATCACATATGTAGCAAAAAGCCAGAAGTGGTGCTGTGGCTCAAGTGGTAGAGCCCTAGCCTTGAGAAAATCCAGGGACAGTGCTCAGGCCCTAAGCCCAAGCCCAGGACCGGCAAAAAAAAAAAGAAACCAGGTGTTAGCTCACCTGGCTAATTTGATTCCACTTCTTATACTACAGGCCTACCATAAAAGAGGAGAGACCACATAGAAAATTGCTATTTATCTCAGTCACCAGTACAGCAAAAATAACAATGAAGGGGATAGCCAAGAGGAAAATAACATACACTGAAGAGACAAAGCAATTATCAACATCAGTATCAGGTATCAGATATGATCCAGAAATTGGGATAAACAGAGGTGCAAGGTAAAATACTTCTGTTTAATGCACTAGCATGATGAGCAAATAATATGCAGATAATTCCAGCAGAAATAGACATTATGTGAAAGAATAAAGTGAAATCCTGAGGAAAAAATAAAGAAATAGACTGAAATACAACATCCAAAGCATGAACCATAAAAGAAAATAACATGAGAAAATAGAATTCATTAAAATAAAAACCTTTCAATCATGCATAGAAGAATTAAAAGACAGGGGAAAATGCTTTATGTTACCTGAAAATTGAGAAATATTACCCCAAGATAGTTCACAGTTAAGAAAAAAACCCTAAGTATCTAAATGTAAATTAGTAAACATTCAATATGATATGATTGCCCAAATGTTTTGGGGTTGTTTTAATTTTGTTTTGTTTATCTTTTTTGCTATTGTTAATGTATGCTAGCACAGGGGCTTGAACTCAGGGTTTCACAATTTATCTTGGCTTTTTCCATACAGGGCAGATACTCTACCACTTGATTCACACTATGATTTCTGGCTTTTGTGTTAAAAAACGATATTCTCAGTGACTAATTTGGGCAGACTGGCTTTTCAGCCATCAGAGTAGTGAAAAAAAAAGCAGGTAAGCAGGTATGTGTCATCATTGCCCATCTGCTTCAATATGTCTTCAATAATGATTTGTATATGAATACATGCATCTGCAATGATTTATAGAATGCAGAATCCATTTACTTAATAATTTGGTCTCAAAACAAAACAATGTTTTTATTATATTGTTGAAGAATAAAGAGGTATATAGTCGTGTGATCCATTTTATGGAAAAAATTTAAAGAACTATTTAAAAATTATATGACAAAATCAGAGCCACTAAAGGGACAATGACAGGATTTAAAAGTTTTCTTCAAGTCTTCAGGGTTTTAACATCATCCACTGATAATCACAATAAGTGCAGAGCCTTAATAAACACATTTAATAATAGCCGGAAGGTATAATCATTTCAATGTGATAGAATTGTGTAAATGGGAATCATTGTAGTCAGATGAAAATATGTCTATTCCCTTTGAGAGTATTAGAATTAAAACACATTTTACTTCATTTGATAACGACTAATTTTAGTAATTAACAATCCTTTCTCCTGGGAATGTTTCCCTTCTATCTAACTTAAATAGAGATTGTTAATAAGATAAAAGCTCCTCTAAATGCCTTCTGAGGTGCCACCCATTAATTCTGCCAAGATCACCAATTGTTTTAAACTAATTTTATTTATGTGAAACACTTCTCAATTAAAACTGTAGCAGTAAATATTAATAAATGATTATTTCACATTAAGTTTGTCAATGAAAAGATGACCTTTTAATTCCTAAAAAAGATGATTTTTCTTCTTCAGTTTAAATAAGTTGCATAATTTGTACTTTGTCAAATTTATGTTTCATAATGTCATTTTACATCTTTTCAAATCCCCTCTTCTTTCAATTTTTGTAGCATCATTGCATTGCCACAATCCTCGCCCAGAAACACTACTTTTAATATTTAATTTTTATTTCTCTTCAATTTCTTCAATATATTTCTTTTTATCTGTTTTTTTAAAGTTTTATTATTACTTTATGTTATTTAATGTTTTTAAGGAAAAAATCCCAACGGAGTAGTACTAGTAATACGTTTTTTTTTCTCCAGTCTATTTTTTAAAATAGATTGCTCACTTTAAAAGCAAACAAGAGAATCCAAATAATAATAAAAAAAACTTCTAACCAAATGACGTATTTCATAGTTAGTGGTATGGATTCAAACAAAGTCCTTGGGGCCTGTAGTCCAAACTGATTTAATGTCATCCACACTATGGAGGTAGAAAGGAGAAAGAAAGAAGCACTATTGAAGACAACCATCCAGAATATTCTTCTGAGACAGGATGGATGATCCTACAGATGCAATTATTGCATGCTTCCCATATATAGTGATTGCATAAGTTTAGTATGAGCACCATTACAAGACTGCAGAATTAAAGCAATAGAGAATGCTACTAGCTCACACAGGTTGAAAACCCTTTAATGACATGGTATTTTGCAAAAAGGCTAAGCATTATAAACTATACTATAGTCACTTATTCTAATGATTTATCATCTATTAAAAGTTGTTGGGATAGCAAAGTTATTTGGATAGTTTGAATTTCATAGGTATTTTAATTTTCAACATTAAAATTACTCTGGCCCTTTGCTTTTGTGGTATTTTTTAAATTATTTAAGTCTAGTAATTTTTCTCTGTATGTAATAAGTTCCTTGACATCATTCAGTTTAACATCTGAATCAATACAAATTCAACAATTCACATCCTATGTAAGTTATAATAGGTTTTCTAGACATGTCAGAGGACTGTGTTCTCTAGTTTTCCATGGGAGGATATTTTAAATCTTCAGTCTATCCCACAATAACAAGATAAATAAAGTAGTCAATTAATAAATCTTAAATTTACAAGCGCAATGAGACACCCCCACAAAACCAAGTTAAATGCTTTCCTGAGTTTGGAGAAAATGACAGGCAGATATCTAGAATCACAATTTACTGGATCTAAAACAAATCAGTAGAAATTTTATGAGCCAGCCAAGGTAGAAACTTGAACTGAAACCTAGTTGAAAAACTTTCACAGGCTTAGTGAGATAAGCTTGAAAGACCAATGCTATACAAAACCCCATCATGCAGGAAATATAGAAACCTTTATATTTCTATGAGTTTTGTCTTTAGGAGATCTACCAGATTTCCTTGTAGCTATCTGAAAATAAAATCTTCCTCTTTCAGCACTGAGATGAAATTATATAAATACACTGTTATACATACATAAATTGTCTAGCATAGAAGATAATTGCAGAATATTTTACAATTTTTCTAGGCACAGTGGCTTTGGCATGTAATCCAACCTACTCAGGAGGCTGAGATCTGAGGATCACAGTTCAACACCAGCCAGGGCACTAAAGACTGTGAGGCTCTTGTCTACAATTAACCACTAGAAAACTGGAAATGGGGCTGTGCCTCAAGGAGCAGGGTGGTAGCCTTTAGCTGAAGAGCTCAGGGACAGCGCCCAGCCCCAGAGTTCAAGCCCCATGTCCAACAAAAAAAGCAAAGTATATTTTATATTTTTACTGTGATCCTTTTTTCACACATTTGGAAGATTATGCAAACTCCAGAAATCTGACATATTTATTTAATAACAGACTTTTAGTCTTTTCAGTTCTGTTATTGTAAAAAATATTAGCAGTTGTTTATCAGTGAGGATCATTGCTTATAATGCAGAATTATATAAATCATTTGTTTTTGGTGTTTCTTATAAATTTTAGTGTCAAAGTTTTAATGAGGGCTACAGTTAAAGTAGTTTGAAATAATAAAGACTAGTCCTTCTGTTTTTCCACTGTGAAACTTCCTTTTGATATCAGCTTCAAAAGTATTTTCTTCCTTCTGTATTCACATTGCATATTATTCACTGTCAAGTTTCATATTCTACTTATTATTATAATTTATAAATATCTTATATTTTCTTTGCAAAATTTTAAAGTATTGTTCTACTAATGTATTTGTGTTAGTTTTACACTAAATACCAGGTCCATTGTCATACTGTAATTAATGGTTGTGTGAACACATGTCTAAAAGTGTCTGCATATGAATAATTACATTTGATGACATTTTTTACTTTATCATATTTTCCTATAAATGCATTTCTTTTTCAAATATAATTTGGAGTTATGCATGTAATTATGAAATCATTTCTTAATTTCTTCTTTTTGTTTGTTCTTATATCTGTTGTCACCCAGCCCTGATTATCAAGTTTTCAAGACCCTCAAAAGAAAATGATAAACCAAGCATGAGGACAAGAACACATATTCTAGCTGCTTAGAGGGCAGAATTGGTTAAAGCCAACTCTGGGAAAATTTAGTCAGACTCCACCTCTAAAATCTAACTACAAAACAAACAAACAAACAAACAAGAAACAGCCTGGCATATGTTCCCAGTGTCAGAGAGTGTATCATTATGCCTATGAAAGGAAAGTGACTTCAGAAATTATATTCAATCATCAATATCTAACAAGCCATACTTATTTCCATCTCTTATTAAACTGTTAAAATGGTGATCCATCTCCAATTTTAAACAAAAATAAGCAAAATACCATAAAATGCTCTCAATCTCTGACTATAAAATGCTTTCTAATTCCATCTCTCTGGATTCCATGAAAAGCCTAATACATACCAAATGATAAATTATTTATATTCCTATAAATAATTTTAATGCTACAATGGTTGTATGTTGCAGACATGTTTTGAAATACATTCAATTGGGCTGATATAACAGTAACACTTCCACATTATGACAAATCCTCTTCAGCTGTCCCTTTTTCATTGGTTCTGTCTCCTTCCTCATTTTCATATCATTATGAAATTCAGTGTTTCTTTAAAAAGAATCTCTTCTGAAAGATTTTAATGAATCACCTATGGTTATATTTCCATTCTCTCATTCTTCATTTTTATTTATTGTATTGGTAACCATCTCACATCACTCTCACATACAAATACACACATGCACATATACATACACACTCCTTCCTCTTGAGAATGTTAGCTTTAAAAGAACAGAGACATCGAACTTATGTCAGGCTTTGCTCTGATACTAAAATAATGAGTAGATCAGAATCCCACCTTCAAACAAATTTCTCTTGCAAATGAGTGGTTTCATGTGATGTGAGCATTAACTAACTGAACAGTCAGTATTATGACAAGATTCCATATGCCATTACCTTTTCATTGATTACAGTAAGAATTCAATATTGAGATCATCCTTTGTTATATTCTATGACAATTAGTGTTAAGAAGCATTAGGCAAAATAAACGTTTTGGTTTGGCATACTATAGTTTTACATTAATTCCATGGTCAAAATTGATAAGCTATTCTGTAATAATGTTACTACTTACATATCCTATTGCCTACTGATTATTTTATGATGTATGTATTCCTATTATTGCTTTATTTCTATCACATTTAAATCAAACAGTAAAAACAAATCATTTTAATGAAATATGTTTCCTAACTTGAAAGAAGTAAAAATAGTGAATATCCTCTCAAATATTAATGAAATTATTACAGAATGGATAAACCTTTCTTCTGCTTTTACGGTACTAAAAATTACTACATTAGGATTTATTAAAATTCATTTCTGTGGCTCAAATGAAAAGATTCTTATACTTATTTATATTGCAACAGTAAAACAATGTTTATTATATTCTTACATAAAAATGAGTACTTATATACATTCTTCATTCAACAAACTTGTAGATTAAATTTGTAGTGCCAAAGTTAGAACCAAAGTTCTTACAGATGTGAGCAAGAATTCCTTCAGAGAGCATCCGAGCTATACATGTTTTTGTTTGGTTTGGTTTAATTTGGTTTGGTTTAATTTGAACCCTGGGCCTGAGCGCTCTCCCTGAGCTCTTCAGCTCAAACTTAGTGCTCCACCACTTTGAACCATACTACTACTTCTGGGGGTTTTGGTGGTTAATTAAAGATAAGAAGAATCTATGGACTTTCATGCCCAGGAGGCTTTGAACCATGATCCTCAGATCTCAGCATCCTGAAAAGCTGGGATTACAGGCATGAGCCACTGGCATCTGGCCCAACTATATATATTTACATGCATACATATATATTTATATAAAATATATTTATATAATTCACATTCATAGATTACATATATCTATACACCAACAATTCCATTTTAATTATATATTTCTATGTATGTCCATGTTTTCATGTGGAATTTTTAGCAAACATTTGAAGTTATACAACTTCAGAAGGCATTCTAGATTTGTAGGAAGTCAAACAAATATATTCCTAATTTTTCAAGACCCTATTGAATTACCCAAATTTATAGGGAGTTGTGTGAGTATGTGTGTGTACACATCAACTATATATGTATGCATAAATGTAATTCATATGTACTTATGTTTATAGAGATTTACTTTTTCAAATAATAAATCTGATTCTTGCTTTTTCTATCTGAAGAGCTTTCTCTTATTTGCTTCAAGGCAACTCATCACATGGGCCAGAAATCCTATAGGCCTCTTAATCATAAGTAAAATTCACATCATTTTCTGTCAGGCATGCTGTACAAGGTACTAGCATTTCCTCCTTGTCAAGCATGTCAACCACAGAGACTTGTCTCATAATTGATATCCACTTTAAATTGCCCACTTGCTTATAGCTATCGATTGAGAGGTACATTGTATCAGATACAAAAAATCACATTGAAGGAATGCTGTAAATTATTGCCTTTTGCTGCAATTATCATTTTCTTTTCTGAAAAAAAAAACAGTTTTTGAATTTGCTTCGTAATAAAAGCGTTTTGAGAAACCAGGCAGCAAGCTACATTATTTCTAGTTTTTTCTCCATAATATCTCCATATAGAAACTTTTCAAATTTTACATTAAAAATGCTAAAAATATCAAGAGCCAATAGAATGCATGAATTTAACAAAAAAATGTATCAGGGGGAAAATTTATAGAGAAGAGTTGGCATTACCAGTTATGCAGTATCTCAGGCTTGTCTATATAAAATAAAGTAATATTTGAGGCATTATAAATTCTAATTTCATGTGCATAGTTTTGGGGAACTTTATAGATCCCAATTTTATTTATAAAAGCAGTTAAAACTTATTTTACTGCTCACTAATATTAATTTAAATTACAGTTTTTGAATATTTCCTATATTATAAAAATTATTATTCCTTTTGTGATTATACACACCATAAAACCAAGACATATACTTCTTCTAAATGGATTGATTTGTATTTTTAACCTCTAAAAGTTTGATTTTCTTCTTCATATTTGGCTATTACATGTTTATAGTATTATTAAAATGTTTATTTAACACACAGATAATTTCTGGTTTGTAAATTTTAAACACAAAGAAGACAAAAAATACGTTTTCTGAAATATTTTGCTAATATATCCAAAGGTTTCACTCTTTCATGGACCTGGTTTCTCTGAGATTTTTCTTTCTAGTTCATAGATGGTAGTGTTGTGCTGGATTTTTGAGGTGGAAGGGGAAAACCTCTTTCCCTGAATCTTTTGTATAAGAACACAAACCTTGTTCAAGTAGGTAAACTCTCCCTCCAATCGATCACATTACTGATTAAGTTTTACTAGATGAATATGTTGTGAGTTTCATTACAATCCCTCTATACTTTTTCTCAGCTTCTGATCTACTTTAAGAAGTTCAATTCACTTAGAAGCTAAGAAGATACATTAAAAATAATTTTTTAAAATTGTATGTAAATAAATGTGTAGCTAGAATGTAGTGAATTATTCATTGCTACAAATATAAGAATGGCTAAAAAAACCCACCAAACTTACTTCCCAACCACATCTTTGTGATAACAATTATATATATATTCATATTTAATGAATATATTGTGCTGAATTTATACATATGTATATATATATATATAGAGAGAGAGATGGATATATACATACTACAACTGATGGAAATATATTAAGGAGATATTTAAGAAAGACTGATGAATGCTGATGTTTGAGATGTGATTTTTCCTCTTGCACACAAGATTATCATCACAATCTCAGAGGAAAATACAAAGTTATTTATCATAAAAATTAAAGACTGATCCCTATATTATGTTAGTCTAAAATAAAATAGTCTTAGAAATATTGACTACAATTAACAAAACACATTTAAAATTCAAATGTAAAATTTTGAAATATGGATATCTATTTAAGGAAATGTTAAAAGCTTTCAAAAGAATATACATGGAAGCTGAAAATCAACAAAAATAATTCTCTATATCTAATTTGAGAAAAGTTTAAAAATAAATTATTATACATGTATTTTAATCATTAAAAATCCACCTTTTTATCATATTGAGTGGATTTTAAAAGACTCACCTGTGGATCTTAATGTATTTTCTTCCCAATTATCTCTGAAGGGTTCCTGACAAATAATTTCTCTGAAAAGAATGACAAGCTGTCTTTTATTTTGTTTACATGATACTCATTGTTATCATGCCATGAAATGAAATTGACAGTGTGATTTGTGTAGAATCTCTAATGTATGTAGTTATGTGTTTGTTGTGAGCAATTTTATAAATATCTTGATGTAAATTTGAATAATTCTAAGTATTTTGTTATTAAATGTTATAGAATTTCTCTTGGCCTGAATTTAAATGTTATACCACTGATAAAATAGTAACATATTTTTTAGTGCTTCTGAGAATTCTTCATGGTAAAGAAATGGAAAGATTTAGAAAAAAAATCATATTAAGTGAAATAAGCCAGATTCAAAGGAACATAGGCTTAGTGGTTTCCCTCATTTGTCATAATCAGTAGAAACCTTGGTCTCTCCTAGCAGAGATTTACAATAGAACAAAATCTAGATACATAAGGGCATATAGAATGACACTAAATGTAAGGACCTCTAGGATATAGAAACAAAAGCCATATAATGAGTGATTGTTGTCCTTATCTCTCATTTCTTTTGCTGTTCCTTGGTTATGTCATATTTTTACAGTATTTCACCTTGTTATCTGATATATCGGATATATGCATATTTGTTTATTTGAAATAGGATAGGAAAGGGGGAAAAGCAAGATGAGGGGTGAGGGTGGAGGGAGGGAAATGGGGACCAAGACATGAGAAAAGGTACCAATGTATGTGAAGTAATGCACCTTCCATCTGGTGAATATAATGTAACCCTTCTATTAATTACAGTAAAAATATATAGAAAAAAGTGAGTGATGATTTCTCATGGTCTAGTGTATACTTAAGATATAAACCTATTTCCTTTAATGTCATGTTAGTTGAAACCGTGTTCTGAGTATTGAGTATGAAATCATATGCTTTCTACATAAATGCATGCTCCAGGACTTATGCATGTGCATGCTTGTACACACACACACACACACACACACACACACATCACACATGCACACTTTCAGGAGTCTCCTTGTAAAGTAATAATTAAGACATTTAAGATCATATCATAGATGCAAAAGATTATTAATAATATCCAAAATCTAGAAATTTCATTATTTAACTGTTTTTTTGGTTTACACTTTGTATGTTTACAAAATTCTCTATGCAAGCTATGAGTTAATTTTTGGTGGTAATTGAGGACTTAAGTTTAATTCGAGATAGCAAATACCTTCTACACTCTACATTTGTGCAAGGAGAAAATACTTGATCCCCTATCACTGCCAGATAAAACATTTGATATTCCATGTTATAGTCTGTCTGTTCATTGGTTTAACCTTGTTATTTGGCATTAGCTCTGAAAGACCCAAATGCTCCCAATAGCCACTCCTCATCTCTGGAAAACAAGAACTTAATTTGCTTCATGTTTTTACCTGACCATATGGGTTGTGTTCAGAGGTGACCTTCTTCATTTCCATTCCAAGGATCTGTGGATTCAACCAGCCTCTAGATCTTAACTTACTCTTCCCTTGATTTTTGGGCCACCTGAAACCCAAGTCACATTCTCAGTTTATTTTATGAAACCACCAATCTAACACCCAACAGGAATTCGCTCCTTTTATACCACTTTATTTTTCAGATTTTGCCATTTCAGGTTTTGACCTGTAAAGCTAAATGTCAAGCACTCAATTATTTCCTCATATACACTAAAATCTTTCTGGAATTGCTGAATTCTTATTTGAAATTGTTTCTCTCTTATACACAGAAGAGTATGAGTTTACAACAGGGGGTATCATATTTAATTTTATTTTAGATATCCAAGAATAAAGAATTTGCCAATTGAAATTTATTTGTAAATATTAACTGGTTTATAGAGGAATTCAGAACCACATGTTCTACGGTTAAAAATATACAAGCAGGTGGTTTTAAAATTAAAATGTCCATTGAGTGATAATACAAGCACTTACTTTTAAGAAATCTTGTGTTTTAAAAAATATTCATGAAATTTAAAAAATGTAATTAATGCTTCTCAAAATAATGACAAGAATTAGAAAACAATTCAAAGTTTTGAAAGAGAATTCCAAATTTGCAAGATAACCAAATCTAATTCAAAATTCATGATTTCTATCTTTCACATCTTGGATTTTCAAATACACAGTACTCTAGCTAAGTGCCAAAAGTGCTCATCTGACATCGTAGCACATCAGGAGGCTGAGATCTGAGGATAGATATTGGAAGCCAGCCTATGCAAGAAAGTCTGCGACATGCTTATTTTCAGTTAAGCACCATTTTTTAAATTCTAGAAATGAAGCTGTGTCCTAGGAGGCAGAATTTTTGCCTGGAATAAAAAACTCAGGGACAGTGTGCAGTCCTGGAGTTCTAGCCCTGATACCAGCATAAAATCAACAAATGACAACACACATAAAAAACACATTGCTTTAAGGATGGATTAAATTTAAATGAGCTTTTAAATGAAACAAAGTTCATCAATTTTTTAATGCTTTCAACCCTGAATATTTGCATTTCTGCAATGTGGAACTGTGCATTTAATTTTTAAAACTGATTTTCTCTCTGAAACCTATCTGAAATTGTGTTTGCCTAAAACAGCAGTCAATAGTTCCGAACTGTTTACAAATAGCCATAGTTAAAGCAGAATGTCTAATATTTTCTTAGTTGAATTACACATATAATTAGTGAATGGAATAATATTAATATTTGGTATGTTAAACCTGAAATCCTAGTTCTTTTTGGATCTTGCTTATTTTTAGTCATGTTTCTTTGAAGCAAAAATGTTCCTTTCTCCTTTTACTCGTTTTCAAATATGTCAGTGATAGTGTCACCCATTAGGAAAGAGTCTGATTAGGGAAAATCATCTTATGGATGCATTGGGAAGATGCATTGCAGTAGATAAACCCAAGATACATGAACAATATTTATATTAAAAATAGAGGATGTGCCAAGGAGACCTCATGTATTTCCTATTCTTCCTTGTAAACTTTTCAGTGTATTTGCTTTTATCTCAAGGTCTCTGATCCATTTGGAGTTAATCCTGCTGCAGGGTGACAAAGAAAGATGCAATTCAATTTTCTGAAGTTGCTAACAGTTCTGCCAGCACCACTTGTTGAAGAGTCTGTCTTTCTTCCATTCTACTTTTTTGGCTCCCATATTAAAGATTAGGTGGCCATAGGTCCTCAGTTCTATTCCATTGGTCTTCAGGCCTGTTCTTGTGCCAGTACGAAGGTGTTTTGGTCACTGTAGCTCTGTAATTTACTCTAAAGTTTGGTATTAAATTTCTTCCTGCGCTGTTCTTTCTGCCAAGAATTGTGTTTGCTATATGGGGTCTTTTATTATTCCATATGAAATTTTGGATTGCCTCTTCTATTTCTTTAAAAATGACATTGGAATCTTGATGGCTATTGCATTAAATTTGTTGATAGCCCTTGGCAAGATTGCCATTTTCTCAATGTTAATTCTTCCAACCCAGGAGCATGGGAGGTTTTCCATTTCCTCAGTTCTGCTTTAATTTCTTTATTCAGGGTTTTAACGTTTCCATCAAAAAGGTCCTTTACATTCTTAATTTAATTCCTAGGTACTTTATTTTCTTTGAGGCTATTGCAAAAGGAGCTGCCCTCCTGATTGTTGCCTCGTTCCTCTCATTGTTGGCATATAGGAAGGCGGTTGATTTTTGAGGGTTAATTTTATACCATGCTGCCTTGCGAAAGTTTTGAATCAGCTCAAGCAGCTTGTTAGTGGAGTATATAGGGTTCTTTAAATACAGAATCATGTCATCTGCAAAGAGGGAAAGTTTCACATCCTCTTTCCCTATTTGGATCCCCTTTATGCTTGCTTCTTGCCTTATTGCCCTGGCTAGGAATTCTAATACTAGGTTAAAGAGTATGACAAAACAACAGCTAGCATTATACTTAATGGGATTTTTATTATTTTTTAAAATTATTATTTATGAACTTTTCTTCATTATGTATTTAGAATGTTTAAAATTACAATGGCAGCATAACTCTTGTAGAATTTTATGCTCAATAGCGTCATTACTTTATCTTTATAGCTCTGGGAGTACCCTCAGTTATTAATCAACAAGACATCCTTCCTCAAATGCTTTTTTTAAATAGCTGATGGACTTCGTCATAAAGCAATAAGCTTGACAATATTTAAATGCAGATTGGTATGCTGTTATTAAACTCTATGCTCAGGCACCACTAAATTATTTTTGACTCATAATTAAACACTAGTTCTACGCATTTGAACTCCCTTTACTTAATAGAACAATCAATAGCTGCACATATATGAACACAAAGGGATGGCTTTGAAAGATTAATTTCATATCATGACACTTTGTGGTTTGTCAAAGAACATCTGATAACATTTAAGTATTACTCTCATAATCTATCAACTATTTAACAGCTAAATATATTCATGTTAACATATTATATATAGTTAGCTATTAGTAAGTTTACTGATTCAAAGAAGGTAAATTTTGTTATACATGAGAAAGAATGATATGAGAAAAAGGTCACAGAGAAGTAATGTACCTACTGCCTAACAAATGTAACTGTAACCCCTCTATACATTGTCCTGACAATAAAATATAAAAAAAGAAGTCACAGATAAATTCAATAAATGCACTGAGTTATTGTTATTTTCATGATTTGCTGACAGAAATAAGTCCAGAAAGTAAAATATTATAATATAAATACAGAGTTCAACTGAGGATCAAAATTAAGTAAAGATGGTTAGCTATTTTTTAAATATAAAGGATTATTTACTATTGAAACCTTATTTCAAAGATTCTAGTGCTAAGAACAGTATATCATAATAGTATTCTTATGAATATAATGCAGTTCTTCACACAGAACACAAAGATCTATTCTATCACCTTGAATAAACAGGGGAAAGTTGAGAAGCAAAGCAAAAACTAAACCAGAAAAATTTTCCAGGCTCTTTATCCTTTTTCTTATTCACTCATTTTTACCATATTAATATATTATGCCATTTGTTTCAACACCTTTCCTATATGAATCCTAAATTCAAATCCTAGACTTTCTTTCTACACTTCATTACTTTTATTTTGTATATTGACACAAGAATATATACATGTCTATCTATCATCTATCTATCTGCCTGTCTATCTGTCTGTCTGTCTGTCTGTCTGTCTGTCTGTCTGTCTATCTGTCTAGCTATCTGTACTTGTATAGCTATCTGATGTAGTTTGGGTGCATAGAATGCCTCCAGATTTCCCAAGATTGGAAGAAGTATTCTCTGACTGACGGATCCAATCCCTGCAAGTTCAGTGCATCATGAAAGTTGCTATCTATTCAGTTTTGGTAAAAACTATTATATCCATAATTTGTGAGCTTGATTGAGAGTTGAGTGTAGTTAAAGGAAGTAAATTACATGAATAACGTCCATAGGGAACAAATATTACTGCTGCTTCCTTTCTGCCTCCTGAAAAACTGACTTAAAGTACTACTCATCTATCCTTTCATTGTAGGTTTTAGAACTTTGCCTGTGATTGAGATGGTTGAAAGGAAAAAGAAGTGTTTGCTTATGCTTTTGTTAAATCGGCTGTCATGTATTTGTATATAGACTCATCTGGTTCTACCACTCCTATAAATTCTACCCAATGTCAGCTCTGAGTCTTATTTCTGGGCCAAATTTATTTTCCCATCACCTTTAGAGAAAACACTCAATACCGGTACTCCCAGGACATTGTAGCAGTCTCTTTTGTAGCAGATATTTTTCTCTTGCTAGGATTATCATTCCATTTGAATCCTACTCTTGTGTTTTTTTCCTATGTCAAAAATTTTGAGCTGGTATTCCTTCTGTAGAGGAGAGGATCTTCTCTAAGATGTTTATGAGTTGTCAGTATTGAATGAATGCATTGGTGAGTGCATAGCCTTTCTCATTTTATGTAAAGATTTTTTTCAGATATCCTCTGATCCAAAGTAAGTCATGTCTCTCATATTTGCATCAGTGTAATCACATAGCTACTTGCCATAGGATTTATTCTGTTCTTCTATAGCTTTATATTCCCAATTTTTATGTGCTGCTGTGCTCTAGAAGTCTGGAACCCTAGCACATAGGATAAAACTCTAGCAGTTTGTCAACTACAAACCTTTTCTGAAGGTAACAATACTTGAAGAAAGTAGAAGGGATGAAAAGAAGAAAAAAAAGAGAACAAGATATATGACAGAGGACATAAGTAGCTGACAAAGCATCCATCTAACACTTGAGAAAAATTTACTCTACATATTAAATGATTTTCCATACATTTTTTAAAACAATGATCATAAACAGTACATGCCAGATAGGTTAACTTGATACTTATATTTGAATGAGCAGCAGTTGATTGATCCTAAATATACCAAAGAAAAATAATACTCCATTTCTTAGCCCTCATTTTACTTACAATGAGAAAGCTGAATAATTTTATGTAGTGAAATTTCTTATATTTCAATTTCTGTGCTTTTTCTTTGAATGCTGGCAGAAAATTCAGCTGTAAGCTATATAACCTCTCTTCATTTATGCTGTAATTTGCATATGAAGTATTATCTTGAAAGTCTTGTTTGTGGAAAACTTGATCTGAAACTAGTGTATCTATTCTCTTAGAAAAATTGAACCATGGTATAAACTGACTGAACCAATGGTATAAACTACTAATTGATATAAAATCATTGGATAAATCACAATACTTGATAAAATAATTAGATGATAAAATATTTTGCAGGTGGACATTATTTGAAATCCAGAGTGACTTACTTAGCATGTATACACACATATAATTCATATGTAATTTTGGGGGAAAGAATAATGTGAAATCACCATTCTTGTAGAACACAGAGCAGGAAGTTTTAGAAATATATTTAGCAAGAAGTGCTAGAAACATACTCCGTAAGTGACAAATGTAGTTCATAATTGCCATTGTATTTCTCATGAACTAATTGTTTTTTTCTCTACTCTTCAATTATTTAAGATTCTTTTTTGTAACCCAAGGATTTCATCTGTCAATGGCCCTGTGTATTTAAATTAATGTCCTGATAATGTAAACATAAACTACACATTGAAGTTTAGTTTCTGAGACTAGAATTAGCAATGATCATGAAAATAGAAAGTTTAGAGAGAAAAAAGAATGTTTTGATTTCCTCGGATGTTTTTCAAATATCCAGGACTGGGTGAAGCAAAGAAGAGCAGAGGTTTTCTGTGACAAGATGATTTTCCTTGTTGTGTATAGGTATATAACAAATATATGTATATATATATATATATAATTATCCCTAGCCTCTGGCTTCAAAGGATTTTTAGTAAAAATTATAAACAAGTTAAATATAGCAATGTATATTTGAGCAAAGAGTGAATTAGGCATCAGAGGCTAGTCAGAACCAGAAGTCCAGGGATTTCCACCCAGCATGTGGACAGCAGTATTTAGACATGAAAATGAGGCCGTGCAGGAAACATTGGGCAGGGTATCATGAGCAATTTCCGTTATTCATATGGACATTATCTAACCGGTTGGACATATATGATGCTCTGCTGCTGGGGAAGGTTAGAGACACTTTTAACAAAAACCTATTCTTCAGCATAAAGTTCAACAACAGTAACAGACAATTCAGAAGCAGTCTCAGGTTAACTTTTGTCTAATTTAATAAATTTGTGAAATGAGACAAAGTTGCATAATATAGAATGATATCATATAGTCCAAGAATAAATGAGTTTTAAAACATGCTTCCTCTGACATAGGAAAATATTAAAAGCATTGCATACATCACAAACTTCTACACATATCTAAGCTGAAGGATTACTAGTACTTTCCCGGATACCCAAAGCCTGATTGTTCATATAAAGGACATCAAGACAACTCTTGTTTCCTGTTGAGAGATATGTAAGTGTTAGAAGCACTGGTAGATCAATGGTTTAATGCCAGTAAACCTCATTTAAAAGGATAAAACATAAATACCTATAACAATAATCTAGGACCTTTGTCTCTAAAATGGACATCTACATAAAACTCTATAAATACATGAAAACACTCACATGTTGGAGATTAAACGCAGTGACAAAGAACAAATAACGGTAAAGAAATTTTCAATACCTGTGGACACAAATTTGTATACATTGCTCTCAAATCAGTAGAGGAGGCAACAGGTAATACTTATAAAATAATGAAAAGAACTGAGAAATTTAATACAAAAACATTAGTAAATGAAACATATTTCAAGTTATACATAACAAAATATAAATTATTTAAAATGTAATACAAAAAGGTTTTTTTTTTTGCCAATCCTGGGCTTGAGCGCTGTCTCTGGACTTTCTCAAGGCTAGAGCTCTACCATTTGAGCCTAAGCACCACTTCCGGCTGTATGTGATACCAAGGAATCGAACCCTGGTCTTTGTGCATACTAGGCAAGCACTTTAACCACAAGGCCAAACTCCCAGCCCAGCAAAATGTTTTAAAAACCAAGCCATACCATTGAATTACTGCTGTAGTCCTAGCTGTTTAGGTGTCTGAGTTCTGAGGATTGTAACTCAAAGTCAGCTTAGGAAGAAATGCTATGAATCTGTTGTCTTCAATTAACTGCTAAAAAGCCAGAAGGAAGCTGTGACTCAAGTGGTAGAAGGTCAACTATGAGCAAACAATTAAAAAGACATTTCCAAGCTCAGGGTTCAAACAGGGCTCAGTACCAACACTAAATAAAGCTAAATGAATGAATAAATGAATGATAATATTTTAAAACAGAATTCATAGAAATTTGTCCCCACTACCATCCCAACTAATGTGTTTTTTAGAAACATTGTTTATGATAACAAAACAGCCCAAACAACTAAAGAAAAGCAAATAATATTGTGATGACTTAAAGCAATAGAATAATATGGATTGCATGAATATAGGAGTTCATTCAGCTGCTTGCTTTTTGTTTTGTGTATAGCATTATGGGTTAAACCCAGGACTCCAAATTCCTTTTGCATTTAGGTTATTATAATTAGGGAGATCTTTAACTATTCAAAAGCATTAATTTTCTATCTTTTGCTATTTTTTGTTGTTATTTGTTTTCCATGCTCGCACTAGAGTTTGAAATAGGGTTTTAGGTGCTGTCCTTGAGGTATTTTGCTATAGCATTTGACACATTCCCATTTTTGGCTTTAAAAAATAATTGATGGTGGTTACTTGGAGATAAGAGTTTTATGGACTTTCTCAAGCTGACTTTTAACCACATCCTTAGATCTCAGACTTTTAAGTAGCAATTAAAGTGTGAAATGCTGGCATAAAAAGTTTTCAAGAGAAATAACTAACATCTGTGTTCAGAAATTTTCCACAAATCAGTCACTGGAGTTTATAAACACATATACATATGCAGGTTTATATTTATGTATATCTATATATATGTTTACATATATAGGCATGCATACATGCATGTATGTAATTTATAATAGTTAGATGTTATGTATGCTAAGAAATTGATAAATTTATGCCAAGATGAATTTTGAATGCATTCTGAAGTCCAGTTAATGATCTTTAAACATTCTACTTGCATAAATTAAGTCTTTTAATCCTCCCCTAAATCCTTTGATGTGAGTATTATCATCTTTACAGCTTTGAACCCATCATATATGGCTCCTCGAATGAAATTCTTACTCCTTCCTCATACTAACTCTCAGCAAACTCTTTAATTGAAGAGTAGGAATTAAATTTGTTGGAGAATTTAATCCCTCAGCTATCAGCTGTCACTTTCCATTTCCTTGTGTCAACATCTGCTCCTGCATATAAACCAGTATTTTCTGCATCTACTGATCTTTGTTCTTTACTTTAAGGGCAGAGAATCAGTTTCTTAGTCAAGCCGGGTCTCATCTTGATGCTCCATTTATACTTCTGCATTCTGATTCTCTAACAGCCTCTGGGGATGCTTTAATCATACCCTCCAGTTGTTCCCATTTTTACTTATGAGGTCACTCTGACTCTGTCCATGTATTCTGAAAGGCTTATATGTCTCAGCAAGAGAGCTTCTTAAAGGGTTCATTTTTCTTTTCTTTTCAAACTACATTTGCTTGCCCTTGGGTGTATTCAGGAGGCCAAGAAAGGTGCCTAGACAACTGTGAAATTTACTTACCCTCAGGTATTGGATTCATACCTCCTTTTCACCAATTTAAATTTCAGGATGCCCTGTAAGTTCATATCTTCCTTTCTACAACCAATGCTGAAATCATTGCTGAAGTGTGGAATGTCCAGTGGTTAATATTTTAGTTCAAATGCTCATTCTAGAAATGAAATAGCATCACCAAAGTGACAGTTCTGATTCCCAGAGGTGAGCAAATCTACCAGCTGTGACATGATTATCTTTCTGAATTACTAATGATTAACTTTCCAACCATATTAATGTCCTTTGAAAATAAATATCTGACATAATTCTAAAAGGTAATATATGTCATCATATCTGGCTTTTTTTCTATGTATGTGGTATCGAGGAATCCAAACTGGATCTTTGTGTAAGCTAGGCAAGCACTCTACTACTAGGCTAAACTCTCTGCCCATCATCATATTCTTAAGGACATAGGGAATAAAACGTGGAAATGATAAATTTGGTAACCATTATTATTTAAAATACTATCTTTCTTCCATCCAAAAATCATAAGTAGTTTATATGTAAAGATGGAAGTTTTATCTACTTATCCAATAATGTGGCTTGCACTCTTCAAAACTCTTCATTTTTATGAACTCAATAATTTCAGAATAACATTGGGAGATCTTATCATTTTCATTGTTCTTCTAAGTAAGGAAATAAGACAGAAAATAAAGCATCCCAATGAGAAACAAGCAACTTTTGTTGTTGGAACACATACTACCTAGTCCTAGTGTAAAATTTACTAAGACCTAATCCATTGGTTGTTTTTAGTTCTCGGGAATTATAGCCAAGCTATATTTTCTTGGGCAAACAAAATTACAAAATATAAGAATATGGATACATTGTGCTACTCAATTCATGCCTTCAGTACCAAAAGACAAAATAGATTTTTCTTATTTGGAATTTCACTGTAAGAATTTCCAAAATAATTTAAGCAAAATGGACATTCTCCTATTGACTTTCATTATTGATATTCATAGATTTTTACAATTTTTATTGTAATTTATGTACCTTTGAGGAGACAAATTGGCAATTATGAAATAACTTACTTTAAAGAGAGTTTGAATAATGAGCCTATTATATCTCACTACATGGACATACAAGACATGTCTATTTAGAGAACATATTTCCAATAGGTAAGATTAAAGGAAAACATTTTGCTAATTACAACTTGATCTGTACCTTACTAGAGATCAAAGTTACTTTTTGTTTCTAGCTGACAAAAATTTAGGTCTACTTCCATATATTGGAGTTCATTTACATATATATGTATGTATAATTTTATATATGTATGAGGTAATGTACAGAGGGGTTATAGTTACATTGATCAGGTAGTGGGTACATTACTTCTAGCACACTGATAACACTTTGTCCTCCCTTCCCCCCATTCCAATTATCTTGTTTTACCCCCTTCCCTTCCCGATCTCAAATAAACAAAAATTGTACGTACAATATACCAGGTAACAAAGTCAGATACAGTAACCACTTGAGATTAACTATAAGGAGAAAAAAGAGAAAAGAAATAACGACACATAGTACACTGAGAACAATAATCACAAAGATAAACCTGTTGTTCACATATCCTAGAGATCATTTCATTTAGACTCATCCTATATGACCATATGTACATAGCTTCTGAGCTATTGTGATCCTCTGCTAGAAGAGTTCTAGATGTGTACTAATGATTACAAATGAGGGAAACCATGGAGCCTATGCTCCTTTGGGTCTGGAAAGACTTAGAGTGGTTATAACTTTTGCAGGTCTGGGCCTTGAACGCAGGGCCTGGGCACTGTCCTTGGGCTTTCTCAAGGGTAGAGCTCAACCATTTGAGACACAGCACCATTTCTGGCTTTTTTTACGCATATGGCACTGAGGAATTGAACCCTGGTCTCCGTGCATGCCAGGCAAGCACTCTACCAGTAGGCTAACCTTCTGTCCCTGATTATATTTTTTTATGGAACATTGTTAACTCTACCTTGTTCCCTCCCATTTTTTATCTCTCCCAACTCCTCTCTCCATTAAGTTAAATAGCTCATTTTTTAGCAGTGTCTTACGAGTATCACTATTACATTAATTTACCCTTTATCCTTTATATCATTTTGGTATTTCTCTTTCCTAACTGCTGCAGTATTTCCAGAAAAGAAGTATTAAAGAAATCTTAATGAATGTATAGACTAACCAAGGGAGGCATCAAGTTTAAGAACAGTGAGAAACAACTCTTGTTATCTTGTGAACACTAGAAAATAAAATCCAAATATAATCCTCAAATCTTATTCTTTGTTGGTCAGTTACACTACCTTTGCTGCATTTCCAGTTATGAAAAGGTATAAGCTACATATTGCAGCATCAGTTCAGATGTCATCCTCAAACCTTGCTTTACATTTAAAATCCCAAAGCGAACTCCATAGCTAGTACTGACTAGGAGGGCCCATTCATTGATTTGGTAAACATTGTTATTTAAAATACTATCATTCTTCCATAAAAAAATCATAAGTATTTTATTTATAAAGATGGAAATGAAAATAATTATGGATGACTACTGAACTCAAGAAAAAGAAAATACAGTTCCAGCCAGTGTAAATGCTACTTGATAAGATAATTTGTTGAGGGCCGGGAGTTTGGCCTTGTGATAGAGTGCTTGCCTAGCATGCACGAAGACCCGGGTTCGATTCCTCGCTACCACATACATAGAAAAAAGCCAGAAGTGGTGCTGTGGCTCAAGTGGTAGAGCCTTAGCCTTGAGAAAATCCAGGAACAGTGCTCAGACCCTGAGCCCAAGCCCAGGACAGGCAAAAAAAAGATAATTTGTTGATGTATATGTATATATACACATATATATGGATATAGCCTCATGTAATTGGATGATGCATATATTATCTGAGAAATGCATTACCAGGTAATGCATCAATATTCCAGTGTTTCTATCAAAAGGAAAGATGGTCACTGTATCCATAGGTGATATAATAAATGTGCAGGACAGCAATAGATGGGATGTGAATGTTGAATTCCACCCCCCCCCCCCCGCAAAAAATAAATCTGGTTACCTAGTGTATGAGAGTAAAAAATTATCTGGAAATCAGAGCCATGTTGCCTATTATTTTTACTGTGGATATTTTGGACATTAAAAGCACAAAATCTATCTCTCCAAAAAAAAAAAACCCTCTACATCCCAATGGGCTGACATCGTCCCTGATATTCCTGTGTTGCAATTCCTATGAGTTATAAAATGGCCTTCAGGAAAAAAAAATGTCTTTGATAAATCAAAGTAAATGACTTGAGAGGTTTAACAACCCAGTGTCATATCTGTTTGAATTAGATAATTAGCTGTCAGAAATTTCCCCTAGAGAGAGAAACATGGATTAAACACATTTAATTGAGCAGAAGAATGAAGAGAAGAGTTTCTACATAACAAAGCTATTTCACCATGTAGTGTTACGAGAACACAATAAGTAGCAGTCACAGAAGAATTCAGATAGAATTTTTAAGGGAAAAAAAACAGTAAATGGGTCAAGGGAACAAAGAGAGAGAGAGAGAGAGAGAGGGGGGGGCTATAAGCAATATCATCAATACTTTGCTTAGATTGCCACTTGGATGCAGGAAATCTACATGTTTAAAACCCTTGTTTTGGTAGTAGAATAAAAAAAAAGTAGAAAAAGCTGGGAATAGTACTATGGCTCACGTGGTATAGCTCTATCCTTAAGGAAATCCATGCACATTGCTGCCCAGGCCCTGAGTTTAAGCCCCAGGACTGGAGACAGATAGACAGACAGAAAGAAAAAGAAAGAAAGAAAGAAAGAAAGAAAGAAAGAAAGAAAGAAAGAGAAAGACAGAGAAATGAATAGTCATATGTCAAAATAACAGTATGGCATTCTAAGGTCAATTTTTTAAGGTTAATTGCATTGCAAATCCTGGATAAACATAAAAAATGATTTTAAAAGAGTTGTTTTATTTTTTCTCACATATCCTAGCAAACTTAAAGAGAAAAATGGTTGGTCATCCTTCATAAATATATTCCTCCAATAAATTTTGGCCAAAAGCTATGGACATCTCATATAAAACAAAAATTAGAGGGTTTAAAACAATAAGAAGAGCTGGGAGTTTGGCCAAGTGGTGGAGCGCTTGAGTATCATGCACGAAGGCCAGGGTTCAATTCCTCTGTATCACATAAATAGAAAAATGCCAGAAGTGGTGCTGAGGCTCAGGTGGTAAATCTCTAGCCTTGAGAGAGCCCAAGGACAGTTCTCAGACACTGAGTTCAGTCCCTATGACTGGCCAAAAGAAAACAAACAAACAAACACTGTAAGGGGAAAGATCAGATTGTTGGAGTGTTTGACTCACTTATTTAATAGTGGTAGAGGTCTAGCCTCGAGAAAGCCCAAGGACAGTGCTCAGGAAAGGAGCTCAAGCCCACGACTGCCCAAAAATAAATTTAAAAAATAACAAAAAATAAACATATTAGAAATTATCTGGACATCTTGGGGATAATGTGGTGGTATGTTGCCTAGATTCATTTCTCTCTCACACACAACAGTGACACTACTGGAGAAGGCAGATATTCATAAATGATAACAGGAACAGGAAAAGATTTCTGAAAATATCTACATTTTCTGGACAAAAGAGCAGTAAAGAGCTCAGGAAGAAAGATGGAAATGATTGCTTTTCTAAAAATATATAGAGAGATTAAATATCCATAAAAGCATATAGAATATGTATATACATATACATATGTATAAATATTTATAAATATACATAATCAAGAAAAAAGAGGAGATTCTTTAAGGACTATAATCAGAAATAGAAAATATTATACTAATAGGCATATACTAATATTAAGACTATGATAATTTGGGGCCAGGATTTTGATCTAGTGGCAGAATGCTTACCTAGCATGCATGAAGACCCGAGCTTGATTCCTTGGTACCACATACATAGAAAAAAGCTGGAAAACCCAAGGAGAGTGCTCAGGCCCTGAGTTCAAGCCCAGAAGTCACAAAAACAAAAAAAAGCAAAAACATCAACAAAAAAGCTATGACAATTTGGAAAAATAGAAAGAAACTGATAAAATATTTAGTTAATTCATATATATATATAAATATATAAATAAATATATGTATATATAATTTAAAGCCATCCCAGTGCTGCTGGTTTAAGATTATAATTCTACATACTCATAAGGCTGAGATCCTAGGATTATTATTTAAATCTAGCCTGCTTAGCAAAGTCTGTGAGACTCTTACATTCAATTTACCATCTAAAATCCAGAACAGAAACTGTGATTGAAGCTGTAGAGCACTGGTCTTTAGAATAAAACCTATGTGACAGTGCCAAATCCCAGAGTTTAAGCCTCAGAATTGCCACGGGGAGGGGATATATATATATATATATATATATATATATATATATATATATATATATATATATCCCCTGCTAGAGAAAATCTTCAAGCATTTCATGTAAAACCCTGAAAAAGTCAAAGACTCCACTTTCACTATTTTCATTCCCATAAGTATAATTAGGCAAGAGAAAGAAATGGAATGAGAAGGAAGAGTTGTTATCCTATTTACATATGAGCAAAATTTCATGAATGAAACCATAAAACACTCCCCCAGAAATCTGTTGGAAGTGATAAATTTGGGACAACCAAAGAATACAAAATTCAATGTGGAAAAGTAGTAACTTAAAAAATATTTATAATAAACTCACTTAAATATTGAGAATTTCTACTAGAGATCAATTTAACAAGGAAAGGGAAAACTCTAGATTAAAACTTACAAAACAATGATGCAAGAATTCACACAGTACACATAATAGTAGCACCATACCTGTGACTAAGAATTAATATCATTAAAACAATCATAAGGTCTAAAATTAAACAGAAAGGATGGGTGTAAAGAACAAGGAATGGTTTTCAAAGACAAGTGACCCAGTGACCTAAATTCCTAGGTTTACAACCCAGTTTCTAGTTTCCATAACTTGTCAAAAAACAAAAAACAAAAAAACATCACCTTTGGAGCAGCATGTAGAAGCAATTTTATGTTCAAATAATAACCCTGATACAGTAAACAAATTTTATAGTGTTATACTTAATAATTTCCAATATTGGGTTGCTTCATTTCTACAATATGGACTTGCTGGCTTATGTTCCTCAATGCAATAGTTTAGCCTACTTTTTCTTATATGGATACTGCTTATTTCCTGATAAGTGAATTTTTAAGTATATGCTTTCTATTCACAAATCTTAAAGCCATATTTAATAAAGTATTGTCAGAATATATAAAATAAGTATTGAGTTCAAATGATTATTTTTTATCCTTTGGTATTCAGTTTAATATACTCTTTTATTACTAGAGCTTTAAGTTGCTGTTAGCACACAATTTTTCTCATAGTTATTAATATACTCTGATATTCAAAAGCACATATCTTAAGAAAATATCCTCATGATATAAACTTACTAATTCTTCTAAATCTATAATAGATATTGACTTTGGAGTTATGGCATTCAAAAAATAGATATTAATCTTTAGGAAATGCTAACTGAGTTAAAATGGTTGTTATATTTTCTTCTCACTATACATAATTTCAAAAGGAGTAAAAATCCCTATGGCTTATAACCATAAAATGATCATTTAAGCTATAATATTATTTGACAATTACTTTGGTAATAATATAGCTTTGAAAATACCACTTACTCTTTGACATATGAATTATACTGTCCTACTAGTATTCAGGAGGCTGAGATATGAGGATCACAGTTGAAAAACCAGCTTGAGAAGAAAAGTCCCTGAGAATATTACCTCTTATGAACTGCCAAAATTCAGAAATAGAAGTGTGGATCAACTGCTAGAGGGAAGGCTTAAATGAAAAAGTCAAGGGAGGGAGGGAAGGAGGGAGGGAAGGAGGGAAAGGGAGAGAGAGAGACAGAGAGAGAGAGAGAGAGAGAGAGAGAGAGAGAGAGAGAGAGAGAGAGAGAGAGAGAGAGAGAGAGAGGGGGGAGAGAGAGAGAGAGAGAAAATGAAACACATATGGTGATGGTCTGATTCTATTCCTCAAAACACATATGAAGATATTCTCATGCTAAAATTTATTATCCAAAGTTTGGATAATTTTTCTCCTTAACTCCAAATTGACTAGGTAAATGATAGATTAGTATTTGGAATAAACATAATTTTTAATGTTCCAAAGTCAGCTGCATTTCTTTCCATTGTATTGAATATATCAATATATTTTCATGAAAAGAACATTAAAAAGATTAATTACCTTAACAGTGATGAACAAAGAAACCGTGTCTTGTATTCAGCATCTACCATGTTTACTATTAGCCTTTTCAAGGTAGTTCTCTTAAGATTTATATTATGCTTGTAAGCAATCATAATCATCAAAGAGAGTGTAATGAGACATCATCAATTTAATTTAAATTTTCAGAAGTGCCAAGTTGATTGATCTTTTAATGTGCCAGTGGGATTGTCAAAGTAAACATGCTTTTCAGCATTATTAGTTTAAATTCTGTGGTAGAATGTATCCAAAGAAGATATTATGAATACCTATTTCTATATAAAACTTTATATACTATTGCATTATCTTATAAGACATGCTTGAAAGACTGCAATTTGTTTAACACAAGACATAATGGAAATTTATGTTGTTGATACATTCATTTTATAAATGTTAGTTAATATATTTTCAACTATAGAATTAAAATGTCTGATTTTTTCACAAACATAGACTCTATGCTGAAAAGATCCCAATTATGCAATAAACAATTGGAAGACTATGAATACTATGTCTTAATAGTATTTTAGATAAATTCAACTATGTGATAAATACTTGAGCATACACGTCAACATGTATGGGTGAATTGTACTGGAACCAAAACTGAACTTCTCTTTGCTTTAAGTTTCATAAGGTTTCTTAGTGATGTCAAATGATGCAGTTAGATAATAGTCTACCTTGTGTAGATCTATTAGTTTAGATCTACTGAACAAGGAATTACTGTTGTTTTAACACATTAGAAGATATAGGTAATACATTAAGGCTTCAATCCTCTGTAATGTTGCCAATGTGGAGTCAAATATTACTTCTCATGCGTTAAATCTAATTTTCTACCAATATATAACAGCAACATATTAACAATGTGTGGTTTTGAATAATTTCAGTCATCTTTCTATCCATTTATAATGGGTAGATATTTTAAAATGACATTTTAGCTTTCTGATGATCTTTGAAAATTGAACCAGCATTCATTTCTGAGGATGGGCAATTTTAAAAGATCAGCTTTATCAAATGTAATTTCAAAATAAGTAGTGCTTCTCGTCAATGTCTATGTCCTCAAAAGAATAAAACACTGTTAATAAAACACATGAAATGATAATGGTTTGTACTGAAACCTTGAACCCTCCCCCCCCAAAAAATAGAGGGTGCTTGGTATGAAGTTGCTGATCCTAAATGTCACACAAGAGAAATGAAACATTTTTAAAAAGCCAAAAAAGGCCCCCAAAGACCAATTTATCTGAACAAAAACAAATTCACAGAAACTAAGTAGACAGAGCCATTGATCCTGAATGTAACATCCTTAAGTATGCCCCTTCTGCATTAATTCTTACAAGAAAATTAATCTAAAGAAACTGAACATCAAAAAAAATCCTCTTCTGGTATTATTTCATTTTTGTCCTACTTTACAAGGCTCATAATTATGATATAATATGTGAAAAAGTATTTCTCTATTCATAAATAAAATATTAGAGCACTACTGAATCACTAATAAAATACAATTCAGTTTTTTCATAAAATTTATTAATAAAGTTTTGATTCTGAAAATGCCTAAAGATGAAAATACCATCCTTCTGTAACCAATGTATTCTTCTTTTATAGTACAGAATAAGCAAATTTTATTTTTCATTCTCACAGCCTCATGTTTTAGCTAACTTTTACAAAGAGACATTCCTCAGTTTCTTATTGATTCTGATGTTATGGTTTCCCACAAAACTTTAGTTTTAGGTATCCTTGCTAGCTGTGGAACACAGCTGCTGTCCTAGAGATTACTTTTGAATGTCCTTGCTAGCTCTCTGAATAAACATCTGATGGAGCATCTTGCAGTTCTCCTGAGAAGAGGCAGTTAGGGGATTTCTCAGAACTTAACCCTTACAGAATGGAGGCTGCTTTAAGAATATGGATTCAGTCTAGCTACATTCAGTGTAGCTAGAGCTCTTCACATCAAGTTTAAAAATAAATTTATGTGTCAGGTTTGGTACCAGATTATTTTTTGATTCTTTTGAAAAACTCAAAATATTTGTTACAACTTGAGGGAATCATTGATTTAAAATTAAAAGGCTTGGATTGTGATTTTGTCCTAGTGGTAGAGTGCTTGCCTAGCATGTACAAAGACACACATTTCGTTTCTCGGTACCACATATATAGAAAAAGCTGGAAGTGGTGCTGACTCATGTGGTAGAGCATGAGGAAAGACCAAGGACAGTGTTCAGGCCCTGAGTTCAAGCCCTAGGACAGGCAAAAGACAAAGAAGAAGAAAGAAAGGAAAAATAGTCTTGCTAGGTGGTGGCTCATGTCTGTAATTCTAGCTACACAGTACGCTGAGATCTGAGGATCAAGCTTCAAAGCTAGCCAGGGCAAAAAAAGACCTGGGACACTTGTCTCCAGTTACTCTCTAGAAAAATGGAAGTGGGGCTTGGCTCAAGGGTAAGGTGGTAGCTTTGAGCTGAAGAGCTCCTGGACAAAGCAAAGGCCCAGAGGTAGGGTGGTAGCCTTGAGCTGAAGAGCTCAGGGACATGGCCCAGGCCACGTTCAAGTCCCATGACCCACAAAAAAAAATAAATGAAATAAATAAAAATTAAATGAAAACACTAAGAAAATCATAGATAAAATAACAAAACAAACTCTGAGAGTAAGAGAAACTTCAAATTTGGAGCTGAGTATTGCTACAAAAACATAACATACTGACAAACATGTTCAAGAAAGATTCAGTCATGGAGGTGGGATGAGGAAGGGAGAAGCAGGAGTGAAGCCATGTGCAGGCTGCTTCTCTCTGTCTTCTGTGGATTTCCATCCTTTTTTAATTTTAATTTTTTATTGTGATTAATAGAAGGGTTACATTATATTCACCAGATAAAAGGTGCATAACTTCACAAACATTGATACTCTTTCTCATGACATGGTCCCCATTTCCCTCCCACCTTCCCCCCACTTATTGTTACAATATTTCACCTTGTTATCTGATTTATTTTATATGTGCTTAATCAATGTATTCTTAATAGTTTCTAAATTGTACTCTAACACTTCAGAATTTGATAGGTAGCTAAACTGAGCTTTGTAAGTAGTAAAGATTAAATTAATTTGAAGTTAAATTGCTTCTTTTGAAAGTATCAGTGGCATTGAGAAAATAGTGAATTTGCAAGACCAGGTAATTAGTGCAAGCAAAACCTGACATTTGTGAAGAAAAATATCAAACTGTGAAAAAAAATCAACTGAATATCAATTTCATGGGAATTTTGAAAGTTAATTTTAGCATAATTTTTCATATATTTTTATTGTAATTAATAGAAGGATTACATTATATTCACCAGATAGAAGGTGCATTACTTCACATACATAGATACCCTTTCTCATGTCTTGGTCCCCATTTCCCCCACCCCCACCCCCACCACTCATTTTGTTTTCCTCCCTTCCCTATCTGACTTCAAATAATCAGATACGCAGATATCCAATTTATCAGATAACCCGGTGAAATACTGTAACAATATTAGCATAAAATTTTTAAACCAAACCAAACCAAACAAAAACAAAAAAGAGTTGAAAAATTTATGGTTATATTTCTTTTTGACATTTTCTTAATAGCTCCATGGATCCATAAAATAATTTTAAATGTAGAAGAGAAATATGTTTCTTAATGTGTGTTGGTCACACTGAATAAGATTTAATTTATTTCATAAGACAACTGAAAATTTCTCTGATTCTTTTCATCCTAGAAAATATAGTTTATAAAACATAATTAAACCTGTAAAATAGTGCTTGGAATATAAATTATATATATACAATATATATAATACGTTGAACGATAGCTTTATCTATCTTATTCTCAGATATTTCTACCTTTGGCAATTGTTTTTATTCTTGTTTTATCTCCTTAACTTATCCACCCATGAGAAGTTGGAATATTTTCATCTTGTTAAGATGTTTCTCACTGTTTGACAGCATGGATATAATACTCTATGATATTTTACAGATTTCCTTAAAAGCACTGATTTCTTTATTAAAGGACTTTACACTCTAAGGGATATTATCAACCACAGGCCACCGTTCTTGTGTATTGGAGAAACAACTTCTTTCTTGGTGGCAGAAGAAGGGTATACATATGGTATTTGCAATGTGTTTTCAGAAGCAAATTAAAACTACTTCTCCTTTTCCATATTTGCTTTATAGCTGAATTGCATATTACACAAGCAAAAGTCCTACCCAAATTTATTTGCTCAAATAAAATTTCAGCCATTAATTTTATCTTTTTCTCAAGCACTGAAATTGTATTAGTCAAAAGGCATGAAGATTGGGGAAAATAAATGAATATAAATGTACACAGTCTCTCTGTATCTTAATCAAATCTAGATTACATTTCCTTTAAAATATAGCTTTCCGAGTATTGAACATAGTAAACTAAATTCTTTATATTGCAATTGGACTTTAGAAAATGTGCTTTCTCAAGTTTATATATGTGTATAATAATGCCATTAAATATGCTTAAGCCAGTTCAGGATGCTAAAAAAAATGCTTAGATTGAACTTTTTAAAAAAATCTGCCTTTAAGATTATGCTTAAAAATCTTAGCTGCTCAAAAAGCTGAGATCTAAGGATTGTGGCTAAAAATCAAACTGGAAGGAAAGTACATGAGAGACTTATCACCAATTAACCGCAAAAAACAGCAGCTGTAGCACAGTAGCCTTGAGCACAGAAGCTCAAGAGACAGTGCCCAGGTTCTTAATTCTCACCCCAGGACTCTTAGGAAATAAAATAAAACAAAAACAAGAACAAAGGCAAACATTTATTTCTTCGAGTTCTTTAAACTGAGAAATACAGGATAGCAGAAATTCTCAAGTAAGTATTGCCTAGTTTTACTCCCCCCTTCACCCCCCATGGCAGATAACGAAGAGTGACAGCAGATCTCCTTTGTGCTTTAGGAAGGCATGAGTCCCACCAAGGGTCCTTGTCTTCATGAGTCACACACATCTCTAATAAGAGTTCCCTTCATGGTCTCATTTTTCAACAAATACATTTTGGAGAACCACAAATTTTCACTGCAACACATCTATACTAAAAAATTAAAACAACCACCTACAGAATTCAGTATGTTATTATTAGATTAAGGTCACCTTGATTTGCTGTTAAAATCTGCAGTATTAATTGAACTAAACATTTTAAGAAGATAGTCTTCCAAGGTAAACCTGAGTGTTACATCCAGGATGAAGTGCACTTTGAAGTGAGGATAATTGATTTGTGCAAAATGTAAGTTAATTAGACAAATACAGGCTGTGACACTGCTTTTTACAAGGTGAAGAACTAACTTTATGCTGCCATATCTTTTCTTTCATGCTGAAGACACTGTATTTTTATGTTTATTATCTCAAGATTGTTATTTCCTTTGGAAAAAAAGATGGCTGGTTGATATCTGCATTTCAATACTATTTATTCTCTCCAATAGGAAATAAACTATAAAAAATACAAAACACTTAAAGCAGTATTGTTTAGATTTAAGAGTGTGTGGAGTAGTTAAAAAAAATAGGAAACCTATGTGGGATTTTCTTATGAAAATGATGATTGACATTTTACTTTTTAATGTTTCTATATGGTGTATTTACATAGTATTTTAAGTAAATATTGTTTAAACCCATTTATTTTTCAAAAATGCCTATTAAATCCATTTAATAATTATGCTCTAAGAATCAAACACATATGTGTATATACCAGAAGCTAAATTAACCCATGACCCCTGAGAATTTAGGTGATATTTTACATTAAATACATTAATATTTGTAGTTGTGGCAAACACACTTTAAACATCATTCAACCAATGCCAGGTGTTTGGCCTGGTAGTAGAGTGCTTGCTTAGCATATAAAAAGACCCGGATTCAATTCCTCATTTACCACACACATGGACAAATGCAGAAGTGGTGCTATTGCTCAAGTGGCAGTGATAGGCTTTGAGTTCAAACCCCAGGACTGTCAAAAAAAAGTCATTCCATAATAACGTGTGTGTGTGTGTGTGTGTGTGTGTGTGTGTATTTTTCCATGAGAAATTAGCTACACCTCAGAAGCATAAATTGGGTTATATGTTCAATATCATGTCATTATCAAAATTATTTTAATGATAAAACCTTAGTCTCCCAAGCTGTGTAAGAATATATGTCACACTTACAATACACATATTTAACACTGGAAACCTAAGTTTTATTTAACTAGATTTTGTTATTTATATGTAGTTTATTGCCTTAATTAAGTATACAAAATAGATACTGAATTGGTTTCTGAAATCTAAAATTAGAGGTCTCTTACTTATGAGAACTTACCTTCAAGCCTTTCATAATGCATCTCAAGCATAAATATAAATCTCTTCTTTAAATATTCTATGCTATGGGCCTTTATAAATTTTGTTTGTATTGTCACAGATTTCCTGAAAGATACCAGTCAAAAATATCAATAGAATTAAAATAGGTTATTGAACTATATGTCAAAAAGGATCTCCAGAAATATTTGCCCAAATGCTAAAATAGTCTGTGCTCACTGATTTACTTTTGTGTCTTACTTATAATTAGGTCTCACTAATAAAAAATATTTTTATATTAATTGTCAAAAAGTCGGTGAGATAAAATATTAAAAATGTAACACATATAAAGACATTAAACATAGCAAGTGTTTAATAGATGTTATTTATTTTATTAAAACTCACAGTATCAGGCCAGGAGTTTTGCCTAGTGGTAGGGTGCTTGCCTAGCATGCACGAAGACCCGGGTTCGATTCCTCGGTACCACATACAGAGAAAAAAGCCAGAAGTGATGCTGAGGCTCAAGTGGGTAGAGCTCTTGCCTTGAGAAAGGCCAAGGGCAGTGCTCAGGCCCTGAGCTCAAGCTCAGGATTGCAAAAAAAATCACAATACCCCAAACAATGGCAACAGAACCACCCTTCATTGAATAATGAAATGAAGGTCACAGAATTTGATATACATCCTAAGTAGTTAAGAAGCTGACCTGATCTTTAAGTTCAAAAATCTGTGAATTCAGAAACCTATAGAATGTGGTCATTGTATATTTAAAAGCACACAGGAATACAAACAGAATATATTAGTTATACTATAGACAGATTCTCTAATCATAAATATGAGGTTAAATGTCTCTTCCCTTGACTTGCCTTTCTTAACAGGCTTTCAATAAGAGCCAAATTTATTTGTCATATCATAATTTGTAAACCATAGCTCTACAGAATTGCAGCAGAAAAAAATATCACAGCAGGAAGAGGAAACATGTTCCAGGTTCTCTTTACCTTAAGCACTTTGGGTCATACAAGGAAGATACCATTATTATTCAGCTCATGTGCTCTTGGAAACCTGGTTCTACCCCACGCAGGAATGTCACAGACAGGTGGCAAGAATGGCACAGCACACCTATTCCTACAAAGGGCTACCAAGTGAGCTTTCTTCTATTAAACTGATGGGTGATGAAAAGGCACTTAAGACTGGGTGGTCCATGAAGCAATAACCACAATTAGAATGTTGACCACATATTGTTTCTTCAAATACATTAAATTTGCAGTCAGATTTCATTTACAAGGAATTAATTTAATAAATTGCATGTAGTATTCTAGCCTAAGCAATGTAAAACAAACTGCAGAAGAATAAAGGATTCCTGTACACAGCTAGTAGACATTAAAAAACCCCACCCCCTCCCATTTTCTAGATTGATTTCCTAAATCTGCTCTAGAATCATCCTCACTCAGCATTGCACACACTGAGGTGCATTTCTAATCTCCGAGATACTTCTCAATCCTAGCACACTGATAATCAAGAATTCATGTTTCAAAAACCCAAACACATTTTTCCTGGGAATTCTCTGAATAGACATCTGTTGGACTTTCTGGTACTGACAAAATTAACTCGATAGTTTCAATTTAGAGTGCTCACACAGTGTGGTTGGGAATGAAGTTGTCTTCAAGTTTAATTATTGATTTCGCAAGATTGTGAGCTAGTTTTTGCCTCTTTCCCTCTGTTATCATTTCATCAGCTGTTTCAGGGAAGGCAAGACTGGAAAGATCCGACTCTGCTTGGGTAATTATGCTGGATATATAATGGGTAGGCAGCAGACATTAGAATAGTGATTTTTTAATATTCCAAGTCATCAGAGAGTAAATTATTGAATTAGATAAAAAATTATCTCTCATGTTTCCTTATAGACCGAATTTAGAGAAAGATGGCTATAATTCTAAGCATCGCACATTGATTTTTTTAGTTCCATATAAGTAGTAATATTAAAACTATGATTTTATTAAAAACAAGTCAAAATTGTGACCAATAACATTAATTTCCAATAATCAAATCAGGTGTTTTTTATTAAATGAGCAGCGCTTTTATATTGCTACATAAACACATCTTGGAGTTTTCTCTCCCTCTCTCTCTCTCTCTCTCTCTCTCTCTCTCTCTCTGTCACACACACACACACACACACACACACACACACACACACACACACACACACATTGTCCTCCGATTTGGCATTTCTTTTAAATGTGGTACTTTGGAAGTGGAAATTTTTTTTCATATTTTGAGCAAGAAATAAGTATGGTAAATTTAATTCCACGAATGACATATTCCTAATAATTTAGATATCATAATTTTAAGTAGCTTTAATATGCAATACAAGATAGGTAACTCTGTGTGATTTAATTGCACAGAATATTTTTAACTTACTGGAAATACCAGTACTCTATTTTTCATATATTTTTATTGTAATTAATAGAAGGGTTACATTATATTCACCAGATAGAAGGTGCATCTCTTCATAAACATTGATCCCCTTTCTCATGTTTTGGTCCCCATTTCCCTCCCCCCACCCTCTCCCCTCATCTTGTTTTCCCCCTTCCCTATCCTATTTCAAATAACCAATTAAGCATATATACAATATATCAGATATCAAGGTGAAATACTGTAAAAATATGAGATAACCAAGGGAAGCAAAAGAGATGAGCGATAACATAGCCAGAACTCTTATTTTTAGGAAGGAACAAAGTGTGTCTTTAAAAGTGGCATCATTTTTTTCAGAACCTTTAATCTACTTGGTTGGAATAGCATGACTTATTGAAGGTCAATTTTCAGTAACAACTCTGATGCCAGAAACAGAAATGACAGCTGTTGACACAGAATGCAATTAAGGAGCAAAGACTGAGGTATCTTCTTTTGAATAGGATACAAACCTATCCTTGAACTAATAAGTGCAACTGTTGGCAACTGTTCTTCTTGCCAAAGATAAAATTATGTCAGAATTTATTTTTCAACTTTCTCCAATTTTTAAGAGACATTGCTACAGGTAGAGTTTTGCCAAACTCTATGCATTGCAAGTCAGATATGGAGAAAAAGAGAAAGCCACCTTCTTTGCTTCCTATAAAGTAATTGTTACAGTTTATCCTGAGTATCTTTCAATGGGTTTGCCTTATCACTTTATCTCATTGATGGGTGTGGAAGTTGGAGATGGATTTAAATACTTCTCTGCAAAGTAAATTGGTTCTATGTGTAAATCTCTAAGTCAGCTCTTTTTAATGTAAGAAATTCAATTTAGATTCTATTTTGTAACTACTTTTTTCTGAACATTTTTTATGAACATGTTTTTCTCCCCTCATGTATTATATTTGAAAGGAGACTTTATGTCATGTGTTAGTACCCCAGTTTCTGGTATTCTTCTTCAGAGTCTGCTGATCTCTTGCCACATGAACTTTAACTTTCAATGCCTCCTTTGGCCATGGAGCTCTCAGTGGATTCTCAGTGGGCACATCAGTGACCATCCAGTAGTTTCACAATTCTTCCCTGAGGATCAGATCTCTGCTGAATTGTTTCCACACTTGTCACCCACAGATTGACTGTGTGGCTGCTGAGAAGTATGTCCTGTCCCTTTGTCCATGTAGTTCATTCTAGTCTTCAATGGGATATACTATTAGTCATAGAATTCCTTAGAGTTTTCTCCTTAGGAATTGGAGAATACAGTACGCTCATTATCTCTATCTCACTATCATAATTTAGATAGGAATATGAGACTTCTTGTTCCACTCACATGATTTGACATTTATTAATTTGTTCTTTCTTTTTATACTAACAGCAATTAATTGTGCAAGGAGGATTCATTTTAAAATGGTCATTTATATACACATGCATCTTGATCAGAGTCACTCTGTATGTCATTCCTTTCCTCCAGCTTTCCACTTCCCAATCCAGTCAACACATTTTTCTTCTCCCATTTTCTATCATCTACATGTTCTATCCCATCTCCACTCATCATTCCTATTCCAATGGTATTTATACACCATAACCATGTATGTATATACATGCATACATACATACATACATATATATACATGCATAATTTCATCTGATAACAGAGATGTTTCCACAGAAGATTCTGTAATGCATGTGACAAGTTTCTGTTTTGTTTCTGCAAGCAAGTAAGAGAAAAAATTGAATATATTCTGGCTCTAGCTGTAGAAACTTTTTAGATATTTATAATGGACAATATTCACCAATATATACAGTAACAATAAACTAAAAGCTGTAGAGCTGTGTATGGAGAGGAGAATGAAGATATTTACTGGTGAATTGTTGTTCAATTTTTTAAATAATTTTGTTCTTCCTCATTCCCCAATATGCTTATTTTTCTAGTTGTCCACCTGTTTATATATATATAAACATATATAAACATATATATATAAATATGCATATATTTATATATCTTTCAACTATCTATCACCTACCTACATATGGATCTAATATTGCCTTTCATTCCTTTGTAACAAACCACTGTCTAATCATCAGAGGGACACCATACTTTTTCTTTCATGTGCAGGATTGCTATCCCATAATTTGCACTTTCCTTCTCACAGGAAATTCTAAGTAAAGTCAATGCTACAAAAATTAATACATTGTGTATTGGTGCCTAAGTTATAGACATCCTAATGCATATAGTAATGACTGAATCACTTTACCTAGTTAAAAAATTAATTGATGTGGTGGTAAGATCTTAATATCTATGGAGACATTTCTGCACCATGATGTTGAACTTGCTTAAAACAAGTAAATCATGTAAAATAGAGAAATCTCACCTGGAGTGGGTAGGGGAAATGGTTTTGAAAATAGACAAAAAAGCAACAGGGAATCTTGATTAGTGCAAACAGATAATGGGATAATCTACAGATAGGATAAACCTGTATGAAATCAATTCTCAAACTTCTAGAAATTTGTTCTTAACCACCATACCTTATATAAGCTCACATGTATTGCTTAGGAAGATTGCGTATCTTTAGGTGCTCTAATCTCTTCCTGTCCCTCAGTTTTATTCAAGACACCCCCTCATTCAGACATTGCACATGTATTTATTCTGCCTAGATCACCAATAAGAACAAAACTTACTCTTTCTTCTATCCTGAAAAGACACTCTAAATCTAACTGAAGCCTTTTGTGGACTATTGCTCATTTCTTCTAACATTTGTGTGATAATTCAGTACTTCTTAGTTCTTCTCTGGCATTTTTCATTGAGGTAAGGAACCATATCTCTTTTGTCATGATATAACACAATATTTGGCAAGAACATTCCAAAATAACAATTATACTGTTATTCATTAGTTTGGTGATTTTGTGTTTATATTCATCATTTTCCAGAAGAGCAACTATAAATACAAGCAACTTGCCACTTTATCAAGTACTATTTCTGATGTTTTACATTTGAAATTGATATTTTTGCCAGTCTTGGTGCTCATGGCCTGAGCACTGTACTTGGACTTTCTTGAGGCTAGAGATTTACCACCTGTTCTGGCTATTTCTATGTATGTGGTACCTAGGAATTGAACTCAGGTCTTCCTGCATGCTCGGCAAGCACTCTATCCTCCAGCCAAACTCCTGGCCCAACACTGACATTATTCACAGTTAAAACAATTTTAAGAAAGAGAGTTAGGCTTTGTTTTTCTTCTTTTCTGCTTTTACAAGGAAAGGAATGTATAGAAATGTATTCTAATTAGTTTAATGGATTAACTTATGTATATCCTTAACCATAGATTTGTCTCTTCTATATCATACAAAGTTATTTGCTGGCATGATCATTCTTCCATGGTTTAAATCCATCTTACATTATTCATTTCAATTTCTTTGTCATATTTGAGTTTGGTTTACAAGACAACAAATAAAGCAAAATGTGACTGTTGTAACCATTTGGTATTACTTCTCAAAGCTGAATCAGTAATAGTCCTTATTCATTGTAGGTATGATTTTCCAATTGCTTGTTCTTTCAAAATCCTACAACCAGAGAAATTCCTCCACTAGTAAATATGTAGTATAGGAGTATTCTGTGATTTTTTTTCCATGTGATAAGCATCTTGGGCTCACTTGTAAGGTGGTGAGAGTTGTTTGAATTTCATTGTGTGTCTAACTCATTATTAAGATAATATGGAAACCAAGCACCTTTTAGTTTTGGTAATAAATAAGAGGTCATTTGATTTAGTATGTATCAGAATTACATCTAATTCTGGTTTTATTTTGATTTAATAATTTAAATGTGCATAACTGCTTAATCATTATGTATCTCAAACTATATATTATATAATTCTTGTGCAATAACTTTTTAAATAATTCATGGCCTATGCCAAGGAGAACTAGGGTATCTCCTATGACTTCTTGTAAAAATTTTAGGATATCTACTTTTACCGCAAGGTCTTTGATCCATTTGGAGTTAATCTTGGTGCAGGGTGACACAGAAGGATCCAACTTTAGTCTACTGTAGGTGCAAACAACATTTGTTGAGAGGCTGTGTTCTTCCATCCTATTTTTGGCTCCCTTGTTAAAGATTAGTGGACCATAGGTCAGCAGGTTGATTTCTGAGAATTCAATTCTATTCCCTTGGCAATCAGGCCAGTTCTTGTGATAGTACCAAGCTGTTTTGGTTACTATAGCTCTGCAAATGACTCTAAAGATTGGTATTGATATTTCTCCAGTCTGGTATTTATATTCCTCTTTCTTAATAAAGACCAAGAATCACAACAAATGAAAGAAAGTTTGACAGATGGGTCTGCATTAAACTGCAGAGCTTTTGTATGGCAAAGGAAATAGCTAGGTAATTAAATAGAGAGCCTACACACTGGGAGAAGATTTCACTAGCCCTACAAAAGACAAGGACCTGATAACTAAAATATACCTATGATCCCCAAAATTGAAAACAAATCCTCAAGGAAACAACCATCCCATTAAAAGGTGGGCTAAAGACTTAAAGAAAGACTACTCTGAAGAATGGCCTATAGACACATGAAGAAATGCTCAACATCCATGGCTATAAAAGAAATGCAAATCAAAACAATTTTGAAATTCCATCCCATTCCAGTTAGAATGACCATTATCAAGAAATCTAGTAACAACAGATGCTGGTTAGAATGTGGCCAAGAGGGATCACTTCTACACTGTTGGTGTGTAAGCTCTTTCAACCACTATGGAAAGCAGTAAGGCAGTTCCTCAAAAGACTAAATATAGAGTTTCCCTATGACCCTGCAATCCCATTCATTGGCATTTACCCAAGTGTTCAGAAGAAAAGAAAATACTAAAGGCATTAACACAACAATGTTCTTTGCAGCATTATTTACCATAGCAAAGATATTGAAACAACCCCTCAGTAGATGATTGGATCAGAAGATGTGGTGCTTATACACAATGGATTTCTATGTTGCCATCAGAAAGAATGATATCGCATCATTTGTAAGGAAATGGAAAGACTTGGAAAAAATCATAGTAAGTGAAGTAAGCCAGACCCAAAAGAATGGTTCTGCTCTTTTGTAATAATTACATATCTAGAACTTTCCTAGCAGAGGATTACAATAGCTCAAAACCTAGGTACATAAGGTCATATAGGATGAGACTAAAAGAAATTAACACTAGGATATGGAAACAAGAGCTTTATATTGTGTGACTGTTGTTCTTAATGTACTGTGTTATTTCTCTTCTCTTTTTGCCCTTTGGTTAATTTCATGTGGTTACTGTATCTGACTTTGTTACCTAGTATATTGCATATATGTTTATCTGTTTACTTGAAATAGGGAAGGGAAGGAAGGGAATCAAGATGATTGGGAGGGAACAGGGAGAGGGAAATGGGGACAAAAACATAAGACAAGGAGCCTGGTATTGTGTCTCATGCCTGTAATCCTAGCTACTCAGGAGACTGAGATCTGATGCTCAAATCCAGCCTGGTCACAAAAGGACATGAGATTCTTATCTCCAATTAAATTCTAGAAAATGGAGAGTGGGCTTTGGCACAAAGATAGGGAAGTCACCTTGAACTGAAAAGTTTACAGAAAATGCTGAGGTCCAGGGATAGGGCCATAGCCTTGGGCTGAAGATCTCAGGGGCAGTGCTCAGGCCAAGTTCAAGACCCATGACTCACAGAAAAAAAGACAAGGGATATCAATATGCTAGAAATAATGCACCTACTGGTGACAAATGTAACTATAACCCCTCCATACATTATTCTGACAATAAAAAAATATTTCATGGATTGACAAACTGTATTCTACCAAGTAGTTTGGCTATTTTGAAAAGCTGTACTGGAACTTAGTCACATTCAAGCATGGCCTTGTTTCTGGATATCTGGGTAAATGCCAACGAGTGGGATTGCTCGATCATAGAGGAGCTCTATGTTTAGTCTTTTGAGGAATGGACATACTGTTTTCCAGAGTGGTTGAACAGGTTTACACAGTATAGTAGCGAACTCTTCTGGCCATATCCCTGATAGTGTCTGTTATTATTAGATATTTTGATCATGGCCATTCTAACTGGAGTGAGGTAGGATCTTAGAGTTGTTTTGATTTACATTTCTTTTATGACCAGAGATGTCGCGTATTTTTTCATGTGTCTATAGGCCATTCTTATTTCCTCTTCAGAGAAGTCTCTCTTTAAGTCTTTGGCCCATCTTTTAGTGGGATGGTTGTTTCTTTGAAGATTTATTTTGGAGAGATTCAATTTTTTAGCTCTAGATATATTTTAGATATGAGGCCTATGTCCGTTGTTTGTCTAATGAAGATCTTCCCCAATCTGTGGGCTTTCTATTTAACCTGCTATATCCTTTGCCATGCACAAGCTCTGAAGTTTAATGCAGTCCCATTTGTCCAATTTTTCTTCAGTTTATTGTGTTTCTGGGTCTTTATTAAGAAAGTTTTGACCTGTCCTCATATGTTCTTATTCTTTTATTACATGGAGAAAATATGAAGCATCCAGTTCTAGCTAATAAGGAGGTACAAAGGCCCCATCATTAAGGAAACCTTGTCCCTACCTCCTCCCTGTTCCTATTACCGTTTATTATCATGAAGAACTTCCTTTGCATTTGTTTCCACCATCCTGTGGTCCATGAGCAAGGGGCCACGTGGCTATATATTGAAAACTTGATCTGAAAAAATGTTCCTTTCTTAAGATGTTTCTGTCAGATGTCAGGTCCTATTAATGATTCACATGACTCATACAGAATGTTGGATGTTACGAGAACACTGAATACTGTCTTGTTCAACCTTAACTAGAAATGTATCTGACTGAAAGGACATAGCTTTTACTGCTCAACTAATGTTTGTGAATGACTACAAATAGAACATATAATGATTTGCAACTACAAATAAGATTTAATACACAAGGAATTTCATAAATGCTGAATGGTATAGAAATAAGAATTGATTTTGGTTTCAACTGAAATCTTGTGAGCTTCAAGACCTCAAACATTGATTCTACAATTGGCCCTTTAGGAAAGTGTGAAATTTTAAAAAATACTAGAGGCAGTTATAGATTCCTCAAGAAAATAATATTGAATTGAGATAAATGTTCCCATAAAAGTGGGAAAAGTGGGTCATCAGTGGCTCATGGTTATAATCCTAGATACTTTGGAGGCTGAGATTTGAGAACCTTGGTTTGAAGCTAGCTTGATCAGGGAAATTTTGGAAGACTATTATCTCCACTAAAGTATTAAAAAAAATACAGTATTGGAGATATGGCTCAAATTGGAGAGCATTTGCCTTGAGCAAAACAATCTCAGACAGGCCCAGGCCCTGAGTAAAATCCTCATGAAGGCACACATCCCCATGTATACATTAAAGTCGAAGCACCTCCCAGAGTTCTGGTTTCAATTTTTCTGTATAAATACTGGAAGAGGAATGATAATCAGATGGAAATTCTACTTAATATTTTATTGAGAATTTCTTGTCCTTGTAAATTCATTCTGGATATCCACCAATAATTCTTACAATCTTATACTTTAGTCATAAAACATAGCCATATAATGGCCATTTTGACATGTGTGAGTTTATTTTTTCAGAACAATTTCTACTCTATGATGTTCATTCATGTTGAGCATCAAAGAGATATTTCTCACATGATTTGATTGAAGTATGCACAGCAGTCAGATGGTATAAACCACCTTAGAGTTTAACATTAGGTGGGTAAGTAACACTTGTACTATATGCACACAATGAAATACTAGTCAACAACAAATAATATGGATAAACATGGATGACTCCCCTGAGTTAAACTAATTGTTGATATAAAAATCTTGCATGCTCTACTTGTATGTGGTGTCCAAAATGTTCCAAACAAAAAATTCTTGATCAACACACATGAAGTTTCAGGAAAAGAAAATGATTTGAAATTTTATTTAGAACGATAGCACTGTATTCACAAGGAGCATTGTCAAGAGGGAATATATCTTGCTATAATGCCCTCATTTCTCTCCTCTCTCTCTCTCTCTCTCTCTCTCTCTCTCTCTCTCTCTCTCTCTCTCTCTCTCTCTCTCTCTCTGTCTCTTTCTCACACACACACACTGCACTTATACATACATGAACACTCAAAAAAATTAGTGTCATAATATAACCAATACTTACATTTCAAAAATGTATTTACTGTGTAAATGTATATCTCATATTTAAATAAATTATATTCATTCATTATCAATAAAAAACACTGAAGAAAACCTTTTTAATCTATTGTGTCTTGCTATATTCCCATGTGTTGAGATTTTCATTTTCATTAATTGATCTAGAAGTTACAAGTTAGCATATTAATAAGTGTGCTTTGTCTATTTAATTCAGAAAGTTAACGCAACTATGAGGTGCTTAAAACTATTCATAAATTGGTATAATATTTAATCTCCCTTTAGATTCTAGATAATGGAAATACTTGCTGGTATGATAGTGCTGTTTTATTAAACGTTATTATAAATTTAGGTTTGTTATGTATAATCATGTACTATGAACATTTTTTAATGTATTAATTAACTTCTAAGGGCTTTGGGGAGAATTTATACTTTAATCAAAAAATATTTGTGTAAACCAAATCATATTAAATAAATCTGAGAAAATATTTTGATATTTTTATCTTGCCTTCCTTTAGATGTGATAGAACCCATCATTTTTTCCTACTGAATTGAAACCTATTTACAATGCAGAAACATATTGAAATAAATAGAAGACTTTCTGACCATAAAATGTAGACTGTGTTTACTCAGACTTTTGAAAAGATCTTTCCCTATTATCCTAGCTACTTGGATAGGTGAAGATGATCTGATCATCTTTATGAAGAATCATAAGGTTTCATCTCCACCACTAACTGTGCTCATTGGAACATTCCTGCTCCCCACAGTATTGGGAGGAAGCATGGCGGGAGGTCTGCAGCTCAGGCCACCTCAGGGCAGTGAGCCCTAACTACATCAGAAATACTACGTATATCTTTGGGAGGGTGGGGAAAGGCAATACTACCGGATAAAAACAGTGCAACCATGTAGCTCATCTGACACATTAAAATGACCAACACAACTCATGTATGGAGGTGGGAGTGAGGGACTGCGGGTATTGGGTGGGAACAGAAAACAATGTAGGAAAGAAACTGTACTCATTAACTGACTCATGTAATTTTAATTCCTCTGTATATCACCTTCGGGGAAAACAAAACAAATAACAACAAAAACATACCAAAAATAAGAAAAGCAGCAAAGGTTAAAAGGGTGTGAGCTACGGCTTCAGTGTTAGAATTAATGCTTAACAATGGCATTGAGTTCAATCCACAAAACCACACATATAAATACACAAATGTATATATACACAAACAAACAAACAAAAGTGTTGGACTGGGAATGAGCTCAGTGTTAGCACACTTGCAAACCGAAGCCCTAGACTCAACACCTACCACTTTCAAAATTACATATATGTATATAAATATATATATGCATATATATACATAAATATATACATACATTTACTGTGGTCTATAAAACTACACGTAATCCAAGTACAAATCCAAAATGAAAAAAATTATATATAATATTAAGCATGTGTCTTGCTGTGCGAGGGAGCTCACACCTGTAATCCTATCTACTCAGGAGGCTGAGATCTGAGGATCAAGGTTCAAAGCCAGCCCAGGCACAAAAGGACCCGAGACCAATTAACCTCTAGAAAATGGGAAGTGGGGCTTGGCAGTAGCCTGGAGCTGAAGAGCTCCAGGACTATGCCTAAGCCCAGGCATAGGGTACTAGCCTTGAGCAGAAGAGTACCAGGACAGCACCTAGGCCAAGTTCAAGCCCAATGACCCTGCCCCCAACACACACACAAAGAATAAGTCTTGTCAGGAGCATAAGATCATATCTGTATCCCAAACTACTCAGGAAGCTGAGACTGAGGATAGTGGCTCAATGCCAGCCCAAGCAGGAAAGTACATGAGATTCTTACATACAATTAATGACCAGAAAACTGGGAGTGGCTCTGTGGCTTCTTCTCTTGAGTGAGAAAGCTCAGGGACATCACCCAGGCTTTGAATTCAAACCCTACAACAGAAAAAAAATTAGTTAAAAAAGACTGTCTTGAATTAATTTTATTGCTTTTGTTTAAAAATAAAGACATGTAATCAGTATATAAAATTGATTATATTTACTGTTATTTATTTCAACTTTTAACAAAAGGAGACTAAATTATTCCTTTTAAAATTTTGTCTAACATACAAAGATTAAATAAATTGAATAAAGTGACATATTTAACAGTCCAATATAAAGTACCATTTATTATATTTGATCTTCTGTGTCCTGGGAAAATAGATATGAAATACTCATACAGTGTTTACTACTGACTTTTCCTTGTATTTCCTGGAAATATAAGAGCTGTTTGCAAATGCTGCTTACATGTAATATGTTATGTGTTCAGAAATGCTTGAAAGTGAATTTTTCTGTGATGTAAACATGTGACTGGTCCTCTAGATTCTGGAGGAGACAAGATTCCATTCTTCTGAGACAACAAGCATCCATTGATTAGTGATCTCCAGGATTTCTCTGCTATTGTTTACCATAAGTTTGCATTTGAACAGTCCAATATCAATCAGATATATTCTATTTCATCTATAAATAGAGTTCCTTGCATCTGCTATCTTCCCATTTTGTATGCAAAACAACCAACTTTTGTTGTTAAACCTATTGCAGCTATTCATACCTAACCAAACTGCTTATTGCCATCTGTGTATACTCATAATTATACCTGGAAGGTAGTTAAAAACGTTCAGATTCATGTAAATTTTGACTTATTGGGAGCTTTGTACTGAGTGTGAAATTTTCTGGAGTACTTATTTAGAATTGCTTTGATTACTTTTCAACCATGTTTCTTACTTATGATGAAAATTGATGTGCTACTTAACTCAGAATTTTTAAGCTGCACCAAATTTGTAGGGATTGAAAATTTTTGTAAAACAGAAAAGAAATTAATTTTAAATATTAAAGTCAGGAACTTTGCACACAGAAAATGAATACAATAACCATGATATCAGAAGTGAAATTACTCTAGAAATAAGTTTGACAAACAGTATTTAAATACCTCTTAAAGCAGAAATTCTATAGTATCTAATATATCATTCAGTATATCTCATGTTTCTAAAGCTTTAAACCTGTTGCTAAAGCAAGTATTGCTGCTAAAGATCTTTTTGACTTTCCCATCAAGTTCTATAATCAATTATTCTCATGATAATAAATGAGGCTACGGAATCCACCCAAATTTTTAAAATTCAGGAGTGATTTTATTACTCTGATAAACTTTAGCTTTATATTTCAATTGTGGTGCTAGCTATTCAAAGTTACATATCTAGAAACATGTTTTATACTTTTCATATATTATCTGTTTAGTTAAAATACATTAATATTTTAGTTAAAATACATTAATATTTTATTTCCAATGTGTTTTTTAATTCACAGATTCTTTGGCTTCAGAGCTACACAATATGAAGGAAAACTTATTTCTTTATGAAAATAACTTTCTATTTTGCCATTATAGATATCTTACTCCATGTTGCTTTTAGGTAATACTTTATTAAAGTATAATGGTACATGAGCTTGAGAACATTGTAATCTTCAGATACACCTTACTACATAGGTATAGAAAAATGATAAAAAGATCTAATGATTCAATAATAAATTAAACTAAGTGATCCTTTAGTAAAATTTGCATTGCTTGTGGAGTCTATTTAAAATGTTATAGCAAAAATATCTAACATCATCCACAAACTGCGGCATTATGTTAGAAATACTATAAATCCAAGCTTCACATGTGCAAATGAGGAATTCCTGTTTAAGGGTGTAAGTTTTGCTAACTCTTCTTGTACCTTCTTCTCTGGCATGATGTGATTCAGCCTCTGCCATTTACTGTTGTCACCCAGAGGTTCTACATTTCAAATGACCTAGAATTAACAGACACAGGAAGGTGCACTGTATTCTCTGAAGACCACAATAATGCATTAAACCCTTAAATTTCTCATTGGATATTTATTGATAGATAAATAAATAGTATAACTAACACAGAATGCTGTTCATACTCCATAAACTACAAAATGCAACAGAGATGTCACATTTCTGGGCCTTGAATAAAAGAAGATTCAGACTTACTTTAAATAAATTAAACTTTGTTTAAGTACCTCATCTACCAACAAAATTACAGAGCCTTGTTATGGAGAAAGTTAATTAAAATATATAAGGACTTCCTAGTATTTATTTTTAAACAAGTAGCTAATCTGATTCAAGGTTACTCAAGTCAAGAAACCCATTGAATTATGGCTTTTACCTACAAACTTCAGGAGGGTATTTATAAATAGTCAAGTACCAGTAAGTTATAAGTTATCTATCTCCTATGGTGTTACAGTCATTTCTATCCAGGGATAAGCTTGATCTATGACTATCTAGACATTAAGTAAACCACTGAAACTTTAATGCAAAATTTGGAGAATCAGGCAAATGGGGATGCATTCCTAGACAGCAGCAAGATCCCTGAACTAAACCAAAAATATATAAACAATCAAGTAGATTCAAAACAAGCACTGAGATTGAAATGGCAATAAAAGACCTCCTGGCCCATAAATGTTCAATACTGATGGAGTTATATTCAAGTCCTTTAAAGCCTTCAAAGAAAATGAAATGGAAAGGGAGGGATCAGTATCAAACTCATTCCATGAAGCAAGTATTGCACTCATCTGCAAACAAGGTCCAACAAAAAAGACTTTTATCATTTTTAATTTGTTTGTGCATTGTGGGGCTTAAACATGGGCACTGTCTGTGAACTCCTTTGCTCAAACTTAGTGCTCTATCACTTGAAGCCACAGTGCAACTATCAGCCTTCTGGTGGTAAATTGTAGATAAGAATCTCACAGACTTCCCTGCCTCTGGCTGGCTTTGAATCAAGATCTTCAGATCTTAGCCTCCTGAGTAGGTAGGATCACAAACTGAAATATCAGTGCCCCCCATACACCTTTCTTTTTGATAAATATGCATGAAAATTTTTTCACTAAAATTCTTTCCAAACAAATTTTTAAAAAGTATCTAAAAAAATCAGTCTCATCAAATCAGTCTTCTATATTGCAAAACTAGTTCAACATACATATATCAATACATATAATACAACACATTAATAGAAAAAGCTTTTGACAAGATCCCATATCCTTTTATGATAAAAGCTCTGGAGAAGCAAGGAACATCTCTAGGTCTTCTACAGTACTTACATACTAAATGCTGAAAAACTAAAATCGGTTCTTTAAAATCAGGAGTTAAACAATGGTGTCCACTCTTTCCACTCCTTGTTGATATAGTCCTAGAATTCATAGACAAGAGCTTTAAGGTGAGAGAAAGACACACAGGGGAATCCAATAAGGAAGGAAAAGTAAAAGTATCCTTTTTGCACATTATATCAACCCTGTACCTAAAGGAGCCTATTAAGTCCTTTCCCAAATAACCAGACCTGACTCAGAATGTTGGTAAAGTAGCAGGGTAGAAAATCAACCCAGAAAATTCCTGTATTCCAACAATGTGAAGACTGAAGCTGGATTCAGGAAAGCAACTTCATTTGACATACTATCAAAATGAAAATGAGAAACACCCTAGGAATTAACTCAACCAAGGATGTGAAGAACTCCTACCTTTACAGGAAGCATAAAAGCTTATACAGAAATCAAAGAAGACATGAAAAAGACATGCTCCTAGATTGGGAGAATTAAGATTGTGAAAACGACAATGTTGCCCAAAGCAATCTGCAGATTCAGTGTAATACCTATTCAAATCCTATCATCATTTTTCAAAGAGAAAATAATCCAGAAATGCATATAGAAACATAAAAAGCATCAATCACGAAAGCAATCCTCAGAGGAGAAAAAGTAGTACTGGTGGCATAATAATACCAAACCTCACAATTCTACAGAGATGTAGTGATGAAAACTGATTAATAGTGGTAAAAAAAAAAACAGGTCCTGAGGACCAGTGGAATTGAACAGAAGATCAGATATAAACTTAATGACATGTACACATGTAGTATTTGAAAAGGGAATTTAAAAAATGGCAGGAAAAAAGCTCCTTAAATAATGGTGCTCAAGAACTAGTATCCATATGCACAAAGCTAAAACTGGACCCATCCACCAGCATTGATTCAAAGAAGAGCAAAGACTTCAATGTATGACCTGAAACTGTGAAAGCATTATATGCAGAAGTGGGAGAAATATTCAGAATCCCTGGAACAAGAAGAACTTTCTGAATGAGGAATCAGAAACACAGCATATCAAAAAACAAAACAGAGAACCAAACTTGAAAAAAATGAGTAGCATCAAACAACAAAAAAGAAATCCCTCATGGAAAAAGACACAGCCAACAAGCTAAAAAACCTACAGAATGGGAGAATACATTTTTTTTCCACCTAGACATTAGACACTGGCCTAATATCCAGAATATCCAGAATGCTTAAAAAATTAAACACAGGTCTAGGAGTTTGGCCAAGTGATACAGTGCTTGCCTAGCATGCACAAAGACCCAGGTTCAATTCCTCAGTATGACATACATAGAAAAAAAGCTGAAAGTGGTGCTGATGCTCAAGAGATAGAGCTTTAGCCTTGAGAAAATTCCAAGGACAGTGATCGGGCCCTGAGTTCAAGCCCCGCAACTGGCAAAAAAAAATTAAGCACAAGATAGCTCAACAATAACACCAGCAACAGCCCAAATAATACAAGAACTAATGAGCTAAATAGATTATTCTTATAACAAGTAAAAATGGCCAATAAATGCATAAAAAATGTTCAGCATCTCTGGAAATAAAGGAAATGCAAATCAAATCATCTATATCTTGCTTTACCCTTTTATAATGGACATTTATTAGGGGAATCAAAAATAACACATGCTGAAGTTGGAGCAAGAAGGGAGTCCTAATAGTCTGCTGGTGCTAATGTAAATTTATTCAACCAATCTGAAAAGCAGTACGGATTCCTGATGCTGGCCATTCTAACTGGAGTGAGGTGGAATCTTAGAGTTGTTTTGATTTGCATTTCTTTTTTTTTCTATTTATTTATTTATTTATTTATTTATTTATTTATTTTTATTGTAATTAGTAAAAGGGTTACATGATATTTGCCAGATAGAAGGTGCATTAATTCACATACATTGATACCCTTTCACATGTCTTGGTACCCGTTTCCCTCCCCCCCCACCCCCCACCCGTCTTGGTTTTCCCCCATTCCCTATCAAATTTTAAATATCCAAATACAAATAAATTCAATTTATCAGATACCAAAGTGAGATACTATACCAATATGAGATAACCAAGGGACAGCAAAGGTGATGAGAGACAACATACTACATTAAGGACAACAATCATTCATTATATGGCTTTTGTTTCACTATCCTGGAGGTTCTTTCAATTAGCTTCACATTATATGGCCTTATGTATCAAGATTTTGCTCTATTGCAGATCTCTGCTAGTAGAGCCCAAGGTTTCTACTGGTTATGACGAATGAGGGAAACCATTGAGCCTAAGTTCCTTTGAGTCTGGCTTACTTCACTTAATATGATTTTTTCTAAGTCTTTCCATTTCCTAACAAATGGGGCGATGTCATTCTTTCTGACAGCAGCATAGAATTCCATTGTGTACAAATACCACAACTTGTTGATCCACTCATCAACTGAGGGACATCTAGGTTGGTTCCATATCTTTGCTATGGTGAATAATGCTGCAATGAACATTGTTGTGCTAGTGGGTTTAGTATGTCCTTGTTTCTGGGTGGTTGGGTAAATGCCAAGTAGTAGAATTGCTGGGTCATAGGGGAGTTCTATGTTTAGCCTTTTGAGGCACTGCCACACTGCTTTCCATAGTGGTTGAACGAGTTTGCACTCCCACCAACAGTGTAGTAGTGATCCCTCCTGGCCACATCCCCTCCAGCATCTGTTGTCATTCGTTTTCCTGATCCTGGCCATTCTAGCTGTAGTGAGGTGGAATCTTAGAGTTGTTTTGATTTGCATTTCTTTTATGACCAGAGATGTTGAACATTTCTTCATGTGTCTATAGGCCAGTTTTGTTTCTTCTTCAGCGAAGACTCTCTAAGTCTTTGGCCCGTTTTTTTAATGGGATGGTTGTTACTTTTAGTTTTGGAGTGATTCAATATTTTGAGTTATTGATATATTTTAGATATGAGGCCTTTGTCCGTTGTTTGATTGGTGAAGATCTCCCACTCTGTAGGCTTCCTAATTAATTTACTAGCAATGTCCTTTGCCATAACAAAGCTCCGCAGTTTAATGCAGTCCCACTTATCCAGCCTTTCTCTGATTTGTTGTGATTCTTGGTCCTTATTAAGAAAGTTTCGACCTGTGCCAAGGAGGCCTAGTGTATCTCCTATTCCTTCCTGTAAAGTTATCAGTGTGTCAGCTTTTACCTCCAGGTCTTTGATCCATTTGGAGTTAATTCTAGTGCAAGGTGACAAAGAAGGATCCATCTGAATTTTCTGCAGGTGCTTAACCAGTTCTGCCAGCACAACTTGTTGAAGAGGCTGTAACAGATGCTGGAGGGGATGTGGCCAGGAGGGATCACTACTACACTGTTGGTGGGAGTGCAAACATTCAACCACTGTGGAAACCAGTGTGGCAGTGCCTCAAAAGGCTAAACATAGAACTCCCCTATGACCCAGCAATTCCACTACTTGGCATTTACCCAACCATCCAGAAACAAGGGCATACTAAATCCACTAGCACAACAATGTTCATTGCAGCACTATTCACCATAGCAAAGATATGGAACCAACCTAGATGTCCCTCAGTTGATGAGTGGATCAACAAGTTGTGGTATTTGTACACAATGGAATTCTATGCTGCTGTCAGAAAGAATGACATCGCCCCATTTGTTAGGAAATGGAAAGACTTAGAAAAAATCATATTAAGTGAAGTAAGCCAGACTCAAAGGAACTTAGGCTCAATGGTTTCCCTCATTCGTCATAACCAGTAGAAACCTTGGGCTCTACTAGCAGAGATCTGCAATAGAGCAAAATCTAGATACATAAGGCCATATAGTATGAAGCTAATTGAAAGGACCTCCAGGGTATAGAAACAAAAGCCATATAATGAATGATTGTTGTCCTTAATGTACTATGTTGTCTCTCATCTCCTTTGCAGTCCCTTGGGTATCTCATATTGTTACAATATCTCACTTTGTTATCTGATATATTGAATTTATTTGTATTTGGTTATTTGAAATTTGATAGGGAATGGGGGAAAACCAAGAAGGGTGGGGAGTGTGGGGGGGAGGGTAATGGGTACCAAGACATATGAAAGGGTATCAATGTATGTGAATTAATGCACCTTCTATCTGGCAAATATCATGTAACCCTTTTATTACTTACAATAAAAAATTAAAAAAAAAGAAAAGCAGTACGGAGGTTACTCAAAAAATTGAACATAAGACCCATCAGTTCCTATATTGGGTACTTGTTCAATAATTTACTATCCAGAATACAATAAACCCTCCAAGATAACTAAGTATGGAATCAGCCCAGATACCCCACAGTAGACAAATAGTTTAAGGAGATTTTATTATCTATATAATGTATTTTTACTCATCCTTTAGAAAGGATGATAGTGTACTATTTGCAAAGCAATGTAATTGAGGACCTTGACAAAATTATGTTAAGTGAAGCAAGTCAGCCCAGAAAGACAAAGATTACATATTTTTGCTCATATGTGGAAACTAGAAATATTGTATAAATTAGTATTCTGATTAGTAAATATATTGGGTGATATGCAAGCTTACCCAAATATATTGAGTGAAATGTGGTAAAATCAAGGAAGAACTCAAATAGTGTAATTCCTTAGATAGGCAAGTCAAAGTTAAACAGCTGTTGGGTGTAGTTGGGATGTGTGAGAATGTTGGAGTGACAATAATCAAGACATATTGTATTTATAGTTTTCTCTTTTAAACAACACCTTTGTTCAACTACAGAAAGGCAATAAAAGAAAACAAAATAAACTAAAGATTTATTATTTCGTAGTATCGATAAAAACTGGATAATGTAATAGTGAGAACCACCAGTTCTATCTAGACAAATGACATGCTTCTTCATAACAAACCAACGATATTAGGAAATTTCAGTAATCAAGAAAATAATTACATAAGTTAGGAGAGTCTAAGAATGAGACATTATAATAATGAATGAAATTAAGAAAGTATAATTAAAATATACTTATGAAACTAATACTAAATGATCCGTATTATTTCAGAGAAAGAATCAGACTAGAAGAATTAATATTTGCTTATGTACATAAATATAAACTGCCTTAATATAATTATAATAAAATAATTTGGGGCATCAGCAGGTCACCACTATTATCCTAGCTATCCAAGAGACTGTGATCTGAGGAAATCATTCAGGAAAGAAAAGTCTTTGAGAATCTTATCTCTAACCACCGAAAAGCCACAGGTGCAGCTGTGGCTCAATGGTAGAGCTCTCATCATGAGAAAAATTGCTCAGAGATAGTTACCAGACCTGACTTCAAGTTTCAGGACCAACACACACACACACACACACACACACATACACACACACACACTACAAACAAATATAATGACCCTTAAAAAGAATTTGTATAAAACCTTCAACACTTAATCAAATATGGTATAGGCATAGTATGAGTTACTACAAATACTACCAAATTACGGAAGTTCACATTAATTTATTTTTAAGAAAATTCTGAAATTAACAAAAATTAAAACACTAGAAGTCTATATTGAACAACATATTTTGCATGCTAGTAAATGTGTATCCAGATCTAAGATTCTCAATTTAAAGAAAAACAGACACAGGAGTAAAGAGAGTAATCAACAAACACCCACTATACCAGATTATAACTTAAATTATTAGTATGGAGGATTTTATTATAAATTTTAACATGCATGCTTCTTAACCCTTTTGAATCTAGTAGCCTGGCAATTGAAGCAGTAAGAAACATTCTTATTATCTTCAACATTAGAGCCTGGCTGGCTGGCTGGCTGGCTGGCTGGCTTTGAACCATCATCCTCTGATCTCAGCTTCCTGAGTAGCTAGGATTACAGTTGACAAATTAAATTATGTGTATGATAACAATCTATAACAGATATAGGAAAGAAAAAAAATAGAGAGTCCTGCAAAAAGGATAAGAACTGTGGTTTCTGAGCCTTAGAATCTAGTTAACAAATTAGAGGAAATCTGGGAGATAGCAGAACCTGTTTAGCTGGTCTGTTATGAAGCCTCACTTGAGGCACAACACACAGTCCCACACTGTGAAAATTGTGAGGAAAAGAGAGTTGAAGTTACTTACTGAAGCCCATAAGTTGATAAAGTCTAGTCTAAAATGACTTAATCTTTCATACTTTCGTGTTAGATAAAATTACCAAACTGAATTGAAACAACTAAAATAATATCTGTATATTGAAAAAGGAAACATACAAACATTAACCAATATCAGAATGGATTTTTAAAAATATTTTTTAAGAAATCCTGTATATTAGAATATTTATAAAAAATTATGTCTTTGCACACCCATCATCATTGATTTGAGCATGCTTACCTTAGGGACAGAGGGACCAATCATATGTAGTGTGATTTTAATAGTGCTAATGTGCAATATATTTTTATTGTAATTAATAGAAGGGTTACATGATATTTGCCAGATAGAAGGTGCATTAATTCACATACATTGATACCCTTTCACATGTCTTGGTCCCCATTTACCTTTCCCCCACCCCCACCCCTCATCTTGTTTTCCCCCTTCCCTATCCAATTTCAAATAACCAAATACAAAAATATATCCGATGGAGACATTGTAAATTTTAGAGATCAGGCGTTGGTCACTCACAGGTATAATCTTGTCTGAGAACAGTAGAGCACATAGTTTCTGTGAATACTACAGAGGTTTCCAATTGCATGGTGGACATAGGTATAAAGATTTGTTTAGGAGGCCTGCAGTGGACAAAAACCGCAAAAATATAATCTTTTAGCAAAAATTTCTTTATTTTTGAAGCACAATTTGTATACTTTTTTTCTTTCTTTTTTTATTTTATTGTCAGGATGATGTACAGAGGGGTCACAATTATATTCGTGAGGTAATGAATACATTACTTCTTGAACACTGCCATTCTTTTTTCTTCCTCTGAAAAGTCTCTTTATAGGTTGTTGGGATCTTCATTTCATCCTCTGCCTAGTGGGCCTATTGTTACCTTTACCACTTCCTGTAGTATTTTTACAGTTTCTGGCCTTACATTGAGGGTTTTGATCCATCCATGTAGAATTTATTTTGGTGGAAGGTGATACTTGTGTATATAGCATCAGTTTTCTGCACATAGGTAGCCAATTTTGCCAGCACCATTGGTTGAAGAATCTGTCTTTATTCCACCCTGTGTTTTGGAATCCTTTATCAATATTAGGTGATTCTATGATTGTAGGCTTATTTCTAGTTGTTTTATTCCATTGGTCCTTAAGGCATATTCTTGTGCCAATACCAAGCTGATGTTTCTTTTTTTTATTGCTATGGCTTTGTAATAAAGTTTGAAATTTGGTATTGAGATTTCTCCAGCACTGTTCTTCTTGCTAAGGAATATTTTTGCTGTTCTGGGTCTTTTATTATTCTGCATGTATTTTTGGATCAATTTCTCTATCTACATGAAGAAAGTTGTTGTGATTTTGATGGGTATTACATTGAAATTGTATTTTGCTCTGAGTAGATTTGCCATTTTTACTAAGTTAATTCACCCCAATCAGGAGCATGGGAGGTTTTTACATTTCTTTAGGTCTGATTCAATTTCTTACTTTTTTTTCAGAGTCCTGAAGTTTTCACAATAGAGGTCCTTCACATCTTTGATTAAGTTAGTTACTAATTGTTTTTTAGGGGGTAGGAAATATTATAAATTGAGCTGCTTTCCTGAATTCAGCATCACTCTTCTCACTGTTGGCATACAGGTAGCCTACTAACTTTTATTGGTTGATTTTATACTCTGCTACAAAGCCAAATAAGTTTCAAATCACCCCAAGTAGCTTGGTTAAGCAATTTATAGGGCTGTTTGAACACAGGCTCATGCCCTTCAAACGACCACATAAGTAATAGTTTTACTTCTTCTTTCCATATTTGGATTTCCTTTGCCTATTTCTCTTCCCTTATTGCTCTCATTAAGAATTCCATCATTATGTGGAAGAAGAGTGGCAAGAATAGGCACCTTTGTCTCATTCCTGATTTCAGAGACAGCAACAGAAGGAGAGACATAGTTCAAAAAAATGATACTCATTGTTCATTACCTGATCCATGTAAGAACCTTGTGTATATCACCTCTTTAATAACAATGAAGAAGAAACTCTTTCCCATATAATAAATGTAAATCAGTAAGAATTATTGAATCTACATGAAAAAATGGGAAATCTTTATTATTTGTGAATAACTCTATGATGAACATATTACACTTATTACATATTCATTTTATGTACAGTAAGCTAGAAAGTACCTGTGTGTATAAAGAAGGATTCAATGTCTCAATTATAGTAACTTTCTTAGTCCTTAGAATCACCATTGGATTTTTCCAATTCATTACTAAACAGAAGCATATTAGCGAGGATATATTTACAATTATGTGCTTATTTCTTCTTAGCAGTACCCTGGCTATGAAGAAATATATTTCAGAAAATGAGAACACAGAGAGAACTTACTGATTTATGAATATGTTAACTGAATGATGGTTTATTAGTATGTCTGACTTAGCAAGAGGCCCAAACATTTATCTGTGGTTCAGAGAAATAACACTGTAGTGTCTTGTACTTACATTTTCTGAAATTCACAGAAATTCTCCTACTGTTTTACCTTTGTTGTTTTTATATCTGTTTTGCTCTTAAGGAGAGAAAAACATTAAAACAATTATAGGATTTAATATTTACTATGAGTTCTAACTTTTTGATTCATACCAGATAATAACCCTCTTTCAAGTTCAATATCATTAAGAAAGTGCCTAAAAGAGATTGACCTGTACATTGACTTGGATTAATAAAAAAGTATGTTAAACATATAGTTTATCTAATAAATATCATATATATTTCATTTGGTAGCCCTGCCCTTGATAATCATGTTTCAAGTGCCACTTTCTATCACCAAAATCTCTCTCATCTAAAGCTAATTTTTTATAAAGTTCTAAGAGTTGCTAGGCATTGGTGGATCATACCTATAAACCTCCTATGCATTAAGCTAAGATTTGAGGATTATGGTTTGAAGCTAGCCAGGGCAAGAAAGTCCAAGAAACCACCAGAAACATGGCTGTGGAGCTGTTGCCTAAAGTGGTAGAACACTGGCCTAAGTGAAAAAGCTCAGGGACTGAGCTCAAGCCTCATGACCAACAAAAGAAAGCTGCAGGTGACCAGTGTACGAACTGGGAACAACAAAGAAATCATGGTTAATCTATGTAACAGTGAGTGTGAATATCTGATAAGATGTAACTCTGATTATGAAATAAAGTTTAACCCATGGAACTCAATGATGATTATGTATTCCTAAAGAGAGTTCATCTCAAACTTCTCGCACCACTTCATGATTTCCTGTCAATATGAGGAGTTCAGATTACCAGTTAACCTCAATTCTATAGAGCTACACTAGTGAAAATAAAATTTCTCTATGAAGAATTATGACAATTAAACCAAGTTTAGAAGTTTTTCCTGTTGTTGGTGTCCCTAGCTTGACAATTTGACATTGATATTAACATTGATTTTATAATAGACTGTGGCTGGGGATTTGCATACCCAATGCTATGGATATGGTATTGGAAATATAAACACAATTACATAGACATAAAAATCTATGACTCTATAGACATAATGCTTTATTACATAAATTAATATGTATCTATGACATACAAACCCTCAGCCTAATTTTAATTATATTCTAAATTCTAAGTGCCAGTGATTGTATATAGAGATTCCCTTCTTAAATACTTGTTTGTTTAATGTGTCATTTGAAATATGATGTAAAAATCAATGTTAATCAATTCTAAAAAAAAGATTTATCAGGTAAATTAATTTTCTAAAACAGTTAATGACTAAAAAAATCTTCTGACACATACTCATCTTACAAATTTTCAGAGGGAAAATTCCCCATTCCTGTTGCTGGGAGCAAAGAAAGTTCTTACGAAGACAATAAATTGCATACATAATGATGACTTCATTCATGATATTTCACTTTGGTGAGGAAAACAAACTCGAGATAGCAGTAGGAAATGCAACTTGATGTTTCTGTTACCATGTTCTATTTCCCAGCCATAGCTGTGAGGCATCCAGGGAAAGAAAGATAGTAAATAAATAAATAAATAAATAAGCACCCAAAAAGAATCGAGCAAAAGTAGTAATAGGAACATTGCCAGTTTACTCACTGGAGTGATAGGAGCTGCAAACTACTCCAGCTGTTCAAAGGACAAAAGGAAAGTTTTGGAGGGGAAATTGTATTAGATATCATATTTCTTCATACCTTAGTCTTAAGTATTTTAAAATGCAGCAGAAAGAGGAAGAGTCATCGAGACCTGCTATCTAGGGAAGGAATTGTTATACACTAAAGAAGCAATTCGAATTGCAATACTCTGCCAATTCAATTTTGAAAATGGTATCTGTCTTGTTTAAAAAATATAAGAGGCTCTGTGAATAGAGTATACCCACAAAATAGAGTGTTCAGACATATGGACACTGAAGAGAAAGGGGCACAGGTTTTACAAATGAAGAAAGAAAACTTGGGACAGGAAGCCATCTGTAGAAAAACTCACATGTAACTGGAGCCACAATCAAGGCTTTATGAAATTGCTACAATTGAATTTGGGTACCACATTCTAGAAGTGAACGTTTATATCTTAGATAATTTAGTCCAGGAGATATAGAAGCATGATGGCACAGTTAAATATGGCAAAGCATTTTGGCCAATTGTTTTAGGATCATTGTTGGTGGGATCACGTAATTGATAGGGAATTGGTGTCTCAAAATATCTGTCAGGTATTGTGTTGAGCATTTTATGCCCTCACCCATTCTATTCCTGAGTATCATGGGGTGACACTTTTCAAAAAGAAATGTACTAAATACCTAAGGTTTTTTTTTCTGTAACTCCTTTGTACTTTAAAATAGAATAAGATTGAAAAATAGAAATGCATACATTTATATTGGAATGTATGTTCCAATTTATGAGAAATATAACTTTTAGGAACTCAGTGAAGAACAAGTAAAATTACACACTGGGTTGTAAGTTTCAGAAAGTATTTATCAGTGAAGATGGAGGGAGTGATACCCTTAATGTGTTCTGAAGGTGTCACTTTAAATTGAGTTTCCACTTTGAAATTCATAGGTGAGGAATTCAAAAATACTTTGTATATGGTTTCGGTTCTCTGAAAAGAATAACTATAAAGAAGGAAATTTGAACCTTTAGTTATTTATGTTGGTAAATAGAGAATGACTCATTTGAGGGTCAGAATATTTTATCAGTAAATAATGGATGTGATAATTGAGTTTTATTCTTATTAATAACAACAAACATCATCTAGTTATTGTGATAATTTCTCATAAAGTCACAGAACTCTGGCAATATAAACACTGCAAAATCATGGAAGCAGACACATCATGCCCCCCCAAAAATCTCAATACCTTAATAATAACTTTGCATAACTTTGATTTTCTTGCTAATCTGTGTATTGTCAATGAGGGTATGTATCTGCTTTGTGCTTGACTTTACCTTCAAATTTTATCCACGTTTTAACATGTACAAATATGTCATTCACTATCATGACTGAATAAAATTATATGTGTACAGCAATTCTATTCATGCATTTTCCACTTGAAATAAAATTTAATGGTTATATTTTGTAGCTATTATGTTGTTATATATGTGGTATATTTTCCTGTAAATGTGTTTCCTGATTTTCCTGTATATATATATGAATGATTAAAATTGATTCCTTTTACAGCAACTCTATGCTTATTTTAATTTATCTATCCACATATTTATTTATGTTGGTACTGTGGACTGTAGTATGGCCTCATAATACCTTTTCTGGTCAGAAAAGATAATCACAATATTAAAGGAAGAATTTTTATTAGCTTTAAATGGCTCTCTTTTGATAGTACAATTTATTTCTATAATGTCTGTATCCACTGGGATAAATACAGAGTCAAATCATGGACTTTCTATTGTAGGTCTTCCAGAGAAATACCACAAATGAAGCACAAATAATTCCTCAGACTTGAGGGGGTCACAGAGTTCCTTGATTATAGACTGGTGTTTCATAAAAATACCTCAGGGTTTGCAAGATTAGATGTAATAAGTGTGCATATTTTGCTCTTGCTACCACAATTAAACCATTGTTCTTTGTTTCTAGGACCCCTTCCCCCAACCCAAACATTTGGCTAATTTTCAGAATTGTGATCAATGGATTCAGTAAAATTTGCAATTTTTTATCTGGAAATAAAAGAACCATTTTTGAGAGTTTGTGTTTTCCTATTATTATTGACATTTTACCAAATGGTTTGTGATGGTTTGCCAAATACATACTGGAAGTAAATCCCATCAATTTGCTATTATTTTTTTCGCTATTCACTTGCTGTTATTTTCGCTAGTAAACTCGAGTGAACAAGAGGTAATTAAGCAAACACTGAAATATGGTGTTGAACAGTGAGAATATATTCGCTTTTGAATTTGGCATCATTTTTGAATAAGATAATCAATCAATATTTTGACTAAAGCAGAAGATGGAGGGACTGTAGCCAGTTCTTTTTGTCATTGGAATATTATACCCATAATCCCTTGGTGCTGTAGAGCTGAGTAACATTAATGCAGACAGTGATTCGGCTTCACTTAAGGTTGAGTATAATTTTCTCATTGATGGCCTCTGTATTTTTCCTTCCAGTTAAGTTAGCAATGATGGTGAGCAATCCCAAGGTTAAGATAAGATACAAAATACTAGTATATGGGCTCCAGATTAGTAAGAGATGCAGAAATGTAGATTCTTGGCCCCTTTTTACTTAGTCCTTATTTCTTTTTTTTTTTTTTTGCCAGTCCTGGGCTTGAGCTCAGGGCCTGAGCACTGTCCTTGGACTTTCTCAAGGTTAGAGCTCTACCACTTGAGCCTCAGCACCATTTCTGGCATTTTACTATGTATGTGGTACCGAAGAATCAAACCCGGGTCTTCATGCATGCTAGGCAAGCACTCTACCACTAGGCAAAATTCCCAGCCCCTTAGTCCTTATTTCTAATTTCAAAATAGTCTTGTAGTTTTACATGTTCTAGCCAAGATCATTGGACCTAAAATGTTTTCAGCCATCTCTCAGCAAGTAGCTGTGAACTGTGCCTTGTATCTAAAACATACCTGTGTGGTTATATTTCTTCTTGGTCTTGTAAAACTGTCTATGACCAACAGCAAATCATTGGTCAGGGTCCTGGGCCTTCACCATCTTTAAAAGTGTATTATCTAGGAGTTTGTCTTGAATAAACATATATATGAATTTAAATATATGCACATTTTATTTATATATATTTTGTGTATATAAATTTGCACATATCTATGCAAACATGTATATATGTGAATACATACATGGTCAAATTCACTCAAAATTAAACTGAACATGATAGTTTTATACACTAATGATTATTTCATGAAGAAATGACTCTTTAAGTTTGTACATGTATTCATAACTGTCAATATATAGTTAAAAACAGTGAAAAACACAACTAGGTCAAACAGAACTTGTCTGTATATTTGTTAGAGACAAAAATAAAAAGCAAACAAATATAAAACCCACAGCAATAAAAACAGGACCTTGCTCTGAATAGGAATATTCCAGTAGAAAAATTATTCTGTTTGATCTTTTAAGCAATTATTCTTCTGAAGATAGGAAAAGAATGATTTTTGTAAGCTACTGGCATTTATATTCCTGTTACTCATAGCAGAAATGTGTTTGGATCTATTTGGTGTTTGAGCAGTGTTGTCTTTGTCTAAAAAGAATTTTGATTATGACAAAATGGTCTTGTTTTCACTTTAATTCACCACAAATACAGATTATCCTTGCTGGATGATGGCTTTCTGTGAAAGGGTTTATGTTTCACAGGAGGAAAACTGAGCCCATCTGTATGTGACAGGAGAGACTGTAATAGAATCAGATACTAGTGGCTGCTTTCCTCAAGTTAATATGATTTATACCTAAAATTAACACCAAGATAAAGTTTATCTTTGTCAGCTGTTGATACATCTTTTTACATCTTGTTTACTTTTGGCATTTATTGTGTCACACTGCTATTATGGGACAAAGTTTCTGAAGGTTGACTTAGAGAAATAATTCTTCTTATTGGCACTTTGTGTTCTGATTGATGAGTTTTCTATCCTCACAATGTTAAAGAGCAATACTGATAAAGATTTTCTCATGCAAGGCATGTTTCCACATATTTTTCATCCTTAGTCCTTGGGAGAATATGAATGCTTTTAGTGACATAGTCTCTAACCTAAACTCATTTTTGTGTTGGACATATTGTTTTATCTCTCTAGTCTTCCCAGTCTTTTTGTTGACACTCCATTTTATAATTAAATACTCGTTTAGATGCTTCTACAAATATAAATCCATATTTAATGAGGGGGGATATTTTGTGAATGAGACCCCTGACTCTCTTGCTGCAGTCTTGAATTAAAGCTTTTTTCTCATTACTCACATATTTGTATGTTTTACAACTTTATTTCACAAAATAGGCTGCTTTATTTCTTGTAGATTTCCATTGGCTTTAAAAATTGATCTCCCCACTCTTCATAACTTCTACAGGAGATCCCCATGATTGATGTTTCATTGGTGTAATACTTAGAAATAGAGCAGAATATTAAGCCATATTTAAAAATAAAATAATCAATCTTTAGGAAAGATGTCACTTTCTAACTCTGTGTTAGCAAATGTGAATTGATGTGTAGGTGGAAGCCTTGAGGTACAACATTAACAGACTGAAAGATTTTTTTAAAAAATGATGGCTAAACTAAAAGTTGTGAAAATTCACAGGCATTTTGTTAGTGATTAGGGAAGCTAAAATTAATTACTTGAAGAAAGGAGTTTGTCAGCAGAAAATAATAATAGCACTGATGTCAAGCTTAGGATCAACCCTCTTTTTCAAAAGTAGACTGAAGCAGTTTTCACAGCAGTTAGTTTCAGATTCTTAGTTGTGCATTATGTGTGTGTGTGAGAGAATATATGAGCACACATATACATACTCGAATCTTTTTTTTTGCTTTCCAATTCTTTTGACATCTCTTAAATTTTTAATTTTTTTTTATATTTTGTCAGTCACCGGACTTGAACTCTGGGTCTGGGAGTTGTCCCTGAGCACTTCAGCTCGAGGATAGGGCTATATCCTTTGAGCCACTCCACTTCTGGTGTCCTGTTGTTTAATTTGAGATGAGTCTCGTGTACTTTTCATGCCCGGGTTGGCTTTGCAGTGTGATCCTCAAATCTCAGCTTCTTGAGTAGCTAGGATTACAAGCTAGAGCTACTGTGGGCAGGCTTCTTTTGAAACCTTTCAAGGCAAGTATATGATTTGGAGAAATTAAGCCTATCGACAAATATTATAAAGTTAAAGATACAGAAATGCTATGATTTGTTTCCACAATTTAATGAGAACTTGTAAGATAGCTAAGCTAGTCACAGTGAAAATCAATGAGCAGAATAATGCATTTGCCCTCCAAAAGTGCAAAAGTGTATATCCAACATGTGGAAGGAACTCAGTTATTCCTTTATGTCGATTTTGGTACCTACCTTAGAAGTTGCATTAGGGTATATTTGAAACCGTTGTGTTTTACAAGAAATCTTTGATTGAGATTGCTTCTTCGGTGGGATAGTATAAATTTTCATGGTTATCTGGTTTGTGTGATCTCTCCTTATGCCATTTTAAACAAATGGTAACTGCTCTTCATTGTGTATGTAACTATAAGCCCTCTGTATATCACCTTAACTATAAAATTAAATTTAAAAAAGGAAATAAAAATACTAGCAGTGCAATTTTTTCAGAATTATAATATATCATGTTTTAATATGTCTATAAAGGGACGGTTCTCACATCCCAAATCTTGATTAAATGTTTATATTAATTAAGACACAAACTAAAACTACTTATTTATTTGTGACTCATAGAAAATATTAGATCAGAAAGGCTCTAAACTACTTTAATTCTACTTCTACAGTAGGTTATAAAACCTACTTAAAGGAATACCAGGTTTCCTTCCACAATTTGGGTACGCATTTTTGCCAAAATTTTATTTCATCTACAAAAGAACAACTTTTTTTATATTTAGATATTTAGGGATGTGTGTTGATTGATAGAAAAGCAAAATATATAAAATAAGTAATTCTTGTAATATTCATGATACATAGCTATAAGATTTGTTATCAAAAGAGCAAGCACATGTATATATTTGACAGTAAATGACAAGTAGTTTGTGTATCTATATATACATATATGCATTTAGAAATATGAATCTCCTGTGGACGAGTCAAAGGAAATTATCAAAAGCCAAGAAGGACATGGATGGGAGCCACACTGCTGAATGTGACTAAAGGAATGGAGAAATGAGTGAAGCAGAATGCACAGGCAAATTTGCATATAGATATTAGAAGCTGAACTCTTGGGCTGGGCATGGTGGCTCACGGCTATAATCCTAGCTACTTAGGAGGCTGAGATCTGGGGATCAAGATTAAAAGCAAGCCAGGTCACAAAAGGACCTGAGACCCTTATCTCCAATTAACTGCTACAAAAACGGGAATTGGGGCTTGGTTCAAAGGTTTGGCAGAAGCCTTGAGCTACAGAGCTCAGGGATAATACCCAGGCCCAGGGGTAGGGTGGAGACCTTGAGCTAAAGCACCCAGGCAGAGTTCAAGCCACATGACCCACAAAAGAAAAAAAAGAGCTCTTGTCAAATTAAATAGAAAGCACACAGCACACAGAGTGGAAGAAGATCTTCACTAACCGCACAACAGGCCAGGGCCTCATATCTAAAATATGCCTACAGCTCATAAAATCAAATCACTCCAAAAGAAATCTTGAAAGAAGCAACTATTCCATTGAAAAGTGGGCTACTACTTAAAGAGAGACTTCTCTGTGGACAAGAAATAAGAATGGCCTATAGACACATGAAGAAATGCTCAACATCTCCAGCCATAGAGGAAATGCAAATCAAAACAATTTTGAGATTCCAACTCACTCCATTTAGAATGTCCATTATCAAGGAATCTAATAACAACAGATGCTGGTGGGGATGGTACCAGGAGGAATCACTACACTATTGGTGGGAGTGTGAACTGGTTCAACCACTATGGAAAGCTGTATGGTGGTTCCTCAAAAGACTAAACAGAGCTTCCCTATGACCCAGCAATTCCACTACTTGGCATTTACCCAATCGTCCAGAAACAAGGACATATTAAATCCACTAGCACAACCATGTCCATTGTAGCACTATTAACCATAGCAAAGATTTGGAAACAGCCCAGATGCCCCTCAGTAAATGATTGGATCAAGAAGATTTGGTATTTATACACAATGGAATTCTATGCTACTATCAAAAAGACATCACCGCATTGGTAAGGAAATGGAAAGACTTGGAAAAAAAATGATATTAAGTGAAGTAAGATAGGCCCAAAGGAACATGATTTCCCTCATTTTTAATAATTAGTACACAATAAGACTCACCTTTCAGAGGATTACAATAGCTCAAAATGTAGGTACATAAGATCATATAGGATGAGACTAAATGAAAGAAACTCTAGGATATTAAACAAGAGCTTTATCATGTGTGATTGTTGTTCTTAATTCATTTCTCTTCTGTTTTGTTGCCCTAATAGTTAATCTCATATTGTTACTGTATCTGACTTTATTATCTGGTATATTGAATATACATTTATTTGTTTATTTGAAATATGAAAGGAAATGGGGGAAAACAAGATGACTGGGAGGGGTGGGGGAAGGAAATGGGGACTAAAACATGAGAAGTGGTATCAATGAATGAGAAGTAATGCATCTACCACCTGGCAAATTTAGCTGTAACACTTCTATACACTACCCCGACAATTAAAAAAAAAGTTGAGCTCTTGGGATGCTCTTGCATTCACAAATTAAATCCATGATCTGAAGAAGCAACAGTAAATAAGGTTGCTATAAAAGGAAGCAAGCAACTAATAAAGCCTTACCTGAAATATAAACCTCCATCCTAACCCTTTCTTAGCAATCTCTGCTCCCTTGACAAGATGACAGGTGTTTCTTTGTGTTGCATTCTCATAAAACTTTACTTTCTCATTCTCTGGCCTGGGTAAAATTTTCACCAAATTCCAGATCAAAACATGCCTTTCCCCAACTAATACTGTTTCACAAAAATTACAGCCCATCCAAATCAATAAATAATAAAATATTGTGCCAATGGTTTCTCACTATAATCATAGCTAATCAGAAGGGTGGACCCTAAGGAACTCAGTTTGAAGATATCCTGGGAAGGAAATTCCACAAGTCTATACCTCTAATGCCCTAACAAAAAAAGCCAGGATATGGTATGGATCAACTGGTAGAGTCTCAGCAGTGAGCAATGGTCAAGCAATGAGTCCTGGAACCTGGAAAAAAAATGCTTAATGAAAAAAAAATCACTGGGGTCTAATGATAAGTGAATTGGGGTTATATTTTTATGAACCTTTGAACTAATAATAGCTTTAAAATACTTGCAATCATCCTTTTTTGTGAAGAGATACACTCATTAATTTGCATATAGTGAGGCCATTTTTTTTTGCTGGTGTAGCAGAGTTGAGTACTTACAACAATGAGAATCTGAATAGCAAAGCAATTTTTGTCTTTCCTGGGGCTTGGACTCAAGGTCCCCTTGAGTTCTTGCTCAAAGCTGGAGCTCTATTACTGAAGTCATTCCTAGTGTTCAGCACTTTTGACTGATTATTTGGGGGCAGAGTCTTGAAGAATTTTCTGCAGGGCTAGCTTTGAACTTTTAGAGAATATGCTTGCTCAAAACCTAGATACGTAAGGCCATACAGTATGACGCTCAATGAAAGGACATCTAGGATATAGAAACGAAAGCCATATAATGAGTGATTGTTGTCCTTAATGTACTATGTTATCTCTCATCTCTTTTGCTTTCCCTTGGTTATCTCATATTGTTACAGTATTTCACTTTGTTATCTGACATATTGGATATACGTATATTAATGAAATTGGATAGGAAAGGGGGAAAACAAGATGAGGGTTGGGGGTGGGGGGAGAGAAATGGGGACCAAGACATGAGAAAGGGTATCAGTGTATGTGAAGTAATGCACATTCCATCTGGCGAATGTAATGTAACCCTTCTATTAATTACAATAAAAGTTATATGTAAAAATATTGATTTGGGGGAAGCTAGAGGAAGAAAATAGTATGGGTAAAAGGGATAATGTCATTCCAAGACTCAGTTGGAATCTTTTTTGAAATTAAAGAATCTGTAATTTCTCAAAAAAAAAAGAATATGCTTGCTCATTCTTGAATCTCTTAACTCTGAATCACAAGCTCATTCAACAAACTTACCTTACTTTATGTATGACTATACTTAGAATTCAGGCGTCCTTGAATTATCTCAAAAAGAAAATATAAAAATAATATTAATGAACTGGAATGCTGTTGTAAGATGAAAACATTATTACATACTTTCAATTTTCTTTTGCTTGTTGAAATTATTATTTTTTGGCTTTTTGGTGGGGGTACAGTCCTGGGCATTGAACTCATGGCCTGGGTACTCTCCTTGAGCTTTCTTAAGGCTAATGCTATACCACTTCAGCCACAGCACTACTTCTGCCTTTTTCTGTGTATGTGGTACAAAGGAATTGATCCCAGGGCTTCCTGTATGGTAGGCAAGCACTCTACCACTAGTCCACATTCTGGGCTACTGTGGAAATTCTTAAATGAAAAATGTTCATATAACAAGGTCAATTTTAATCCTGTTTCATAAAATAAGTAGACTCGTTTTCAAACATAATACAGGGACAGTAAGTATTTTTATCTTTCATATATATGCATATATATACATACATATATAATGCCCAGGAGCCAGTGGCTTGTGTAGCAGTCATTAAACCTCACTACTCAGGAGACTGAGTTTTGAACATGTTGATTTCATCCAACTTAGGGAAGAATAGTGCCAGCAGGTATGTACTTGGCTCAAGTGTGAGGAGACAGCAACAGGAAAAAGCTGAGTGAGAGCCCTTGGCCTTAAGTGGCCATCCCAGTTCCCATGTAATATTTTTATACATAACTAATAAACATAGAACTACAGATATATATAATATATGCATGTGTGCCATATTTCTATAATAAAAATAAAAATAAAAAATTTAAATTTTGCTGAATTTCTGCTTTCTTGTGTATTATTTCTTAAAATAGTTTCTTTAGCTTCATTTCTGATGTATTGTTGTTTTACTTAGGCATGATTTATCACAGATAATCTGCAAGATTGCTTTTTTCCCCATTCAACCACATCTGAATCCTTGTCAAACTAATCTGGAATAAAGCGATACAACAGTTTCCAGTTGTAGAATTATGATTTTATTTTTCTACAACCTCAAACCTTCATTACCATATTTCCTTTAACATTAATAAGAAGTATTTTGAAGTCTAATCCAGTTAACTCTCATCTGTGTGTCACTTGGATTCAATCACTGCTTGTTTTCTGTTTTCTGTTGCTTTGATTTTAGAGTGATGCTATTTGGTTTTCTTATTGCATTGTTCATTGAGGATTGATACTATCTTTGAAAGCAGCACTTTTTTGAATGATTTCTTTTCTCTTGAAGGGAATTCACCTTTTCATCGTTTAATAAAATGCAGGCATTTCTTCCCTCTTTTTGCTTGGCTCCAGTTATGTCCTTAGATGGTCCTTAGAAGCATTTTCCCCAGTTCACATTCCAGTTATAACTGTTAACTTGCATTTCTTAATCCCCTGAGGATGTTAAACTCATATTATTCTCTATGTTTCTCTGGTTGAAGGTCATGGCATCTGCTTGCGATTGCTAGCCAATGGTATTCCTTCTTGCTCCCAGATGTCTCCCTTTTACTCCCTAAATATCATTGTTCAAAGTATCCTCTGCTGATTATCAAGAGAAAGTAGCCAACAAGAATATGTACAGTTAAAATGGAGCTTAAAATTTCCTCTATATATGCCAAGAGAAACTTACCTGAATAGGAAGGTTGACTGAGAATGATGCCGACAGATAGCTAGGATGGACTCATTGTCAGATTTAGGCTTGTATTAATTTGGAGAACTCAAGGATTACGGTTATCTTAATACTGCCATAAATGCCTTGATCTTTATTCTCAGCTGTGACTGGTATAATTAGGCAGTCACTCAAATTTCCTGAGAGAATATTATCATAAAATTTGTTATTCAACAGAGCACATGTTTTAGTCTGTGCTCAGGTGGCTTTTCCAAGGCGTTCTTGATTTTGTCATCATTGCAGTAATGTGGTATGGGGTTCTTTGACATTCTTTCTCATCTCCATTTAGGAGGAAAATGCTATTGTGTTTATAATTTCATATCTGTTGTAAGGTCTATTAAAGTTTACTGATGCAATTATGAAATTATCAGAATAAACATTGTTAGTATTATTAATGAAGGCTTACTCAAATTTGTTTGCTTGTTTGGTTTTTGCCAGTCCTGGTGCTTGAACTCAGGGCCTGAGCATGTCCTTGGATTTTTTCAAGGCTAGCACTCTACCACTTGAACCACAGAATTACTTCTGGCTTTTTCTATGTTTCTGGTACTGAGGAATTGAACTTGTCTTTTTTTTTTCCTTGTGGATCATGGGGCTTGTACTCAGCCTGGGCGCTGTCCCTGAGATCTTCAGCCAAAGGCTACCACCCTACCATTGACTCAAGCCCCACTTCCCGTTTTCCAGACGTTAACTGGAGATAAGAATCTCAGTTCATTTTGTGCCCAGGCTGGCTTTGAACCTTAATCCTCGAATCTCAACCTCTTGAGTAGCCCTGCACCTGGCTGAGCTTAAGTCTTCTAAGTAGATTTAGAATAATTTCTCCATCCACAGATCTCCTCTCACCTCCTGAATTCCATATTATATCATTTCTGTATACCATTATGAATTATATTAAACTTTCATAGCTAGATATGAAATAAGACAAACCTTTATATAAAAAATTATCACTTCCAATTTCACAAACTTATATTTCTCTATGATTATGTCAGAGTAGATCAAAGTGTAACTACACGCCTATATCTGAACCTTGGTTTACTCTTCCCTTCCATGTCATTCCTCTCTTTTGTCTTTAATCTATAGTTATTTTTTTCAGAAAAAGGGACTTAAAGACTGGCCTTGAGACAGACTAAATCCACTAGCACAACAATGTTCATTGCAGCACTGTTTACCATAACAAAGACATGGAACCAACCCAGATGTCCCTCAGTTGATGAGTGGATCAACAAGATCTGGTATTTGTACACAATGGAATTCTATGCTACTGTCAGAAAGAATGACATCACCCCATTTGTTAAGAAATAGAAAAACTTAGAAAAAATCATATTAAGTGAAGTAAGCCAGACTCAATGGAACTTAGGCTCAATGGTTTCCCTCGTTTGTCATAATCAGTAGAAACCTTGCAAAACCTTGATACATAAGGCCGTATAGTATGACGCTAAATGAAAGGACCTCTAGGATATAGAACCAAAAGCCATATAATGAGTGATTGTTGTCCTTAATGTACTATGTTATCTCTCATCTCTTTTGCTGTCCCTTGGCTATTTCATATTGTTACATTATCTCACTTTGTTATCCGATATATTGGATATATTTGTATTTGGTTATTTGAAATTGGATAGAGAAGGGGGGAAAACAAGATGAGGGGTGGAAGTGGGGGGAGGGAAATGGGGACCAAGACATGAGAAAAGGTATCAATGTATGTGAAGTAATGTACCTTCCATCTGGCGAATGTAATGTAACCCTTCTATTAATTACAATAAAATATATTTAAAAAAACATAAAAAAGACTGGCCTTGAATCCAAATACTTGCCCAATTTGAGAGAAAATGAATACACGCAGATGGATGGAAAAATTAGTTTAAATTTGGGGAACACTGAGTAGAAATTAATAATCTGTCAATTACTTGTTTTATAGCAGTGTTGTGATGTTTAGAAAAGATAAAAAAACAAATCTACTATAATAGACGTATTTCTTCCTAAAAATGTGTCTTTATTGTTGTATCTGGACTTTTGGCATATTTTTCTCTGTGGCTTCATTAGAATATTTCTCGTTCACAACATTGTTATAAATGCCAGCAGAGAATATAATATCCTCCTCATCATCACTTTTTCATCATATTCTTCTTCCTTTCTTCCCTTCCCTTTCCTCTTCTCTCCTCTACTTTCTTCACTTATTCTTTTCTTTTCTCTTTTCTTTTCTTTCTTTTTCTTTTATTTTTTATAATTTCAGGGGCTTGAACTTTGGTCCTAAGCGCTGTCTGAGCTCTTAAGTGCAAGGCTAACTTGCTAACACCTTGAGTCATAGCTCCACTTCTGGATTTTTGATGGTTAATTGGAAATAAGAGTCAGACTATCTTACTCTTCTCAGGATACTTATTCACATATACATCAGATGCAACAATTATTAAATGAATGTCACTAGGTCAAATCACTATATTTGAAACTCTTTAATAATTACCGTCTCTGTGTTATCTCATTTGACTTAAAAAAAAAAGAATCATAGCTGTGCTTGTGGCTCATACCTGTAATTGTAATCCTACCTACTCAGTAAGATGAGATCTGAGGATGGTGGTTCAAAGCCAGCCTGGGCAGAAAAAAAATCCATGACACTCCTACCTCCAGTTATCCCCCAGAAAACCAAAGTGATGTTGTGGCTCCAGTGGCAGCAGTGGTAGAATGCTTGGTTGAGCAAAAAAGCTCACAGACAGTCCCAGGATTGGCAAAAACAAAATACTAATACTAATACTAATAATAAATTTAAAAATTGTACTTAAACATGACAGAAATCATCCATACAAATATAAAACATACGTCTGTTTAAAAGAAGTTACTTGTTAATCAGTGAGTAGTAGGCTGCAAATTACAACCAGAGCAAATAACCACCGTACTGTCATATATGAGTTTAGGTAGATCTAACTCATTTAAAATACCTTTGAGTTGTTTCTTTTCCTTTTCTTTTTTCTTTCTTTTCTTTCATTCTTCCCTCCATTTTCTTTCTTTCCGTCCTTTTTTCCTTCCACCTTCCTCCCATTTTCCCTCTTTCTTTTTTTCTTTCTGCTGCCCTTCTACCTTCTTCCCCCTTTCCTTCCTTCCTTGTTTCATTTTCCTTCCTTCCTTCCTTCCTTCTTTTCTTCCATCCTTCCTTCTTCCCACTGTCCTCTCTCTCTCTGTCTCTCTCCCTGTCTATCTCTGTCTCTGCCTCTGTCTATCTTTCTCTCTGTTTCTCTTTGTCTGTCTCTGTCTCTCTCTGTCTCTGTCTCACTGTCTCTGTCTCTCTGTCAGTCTCTCTGTCTCTGTCTCTGTCTCTGTCTCTGTCTCTGTCTCTCTCTTTCCTCCCTTGCATTCTGCATTTATTCTTTCGTCATGGTCCTAAAGTTTGAAATTAGGGACTTGTGTTTGTTAACCTTGAAAGCTCCAGTCAGCTGTGTCCTACTTCAGTCATATCTCTACTCTATTCCTTCTTGCTAGTTATTTGGGAGATGAAGGTTTGTGGACTTTACTGTCTAGGCTGGACTCAAATTACCACCTCTGGTCAAATCTTCCAGATTAGCTAGGATTATAGGTATGGGATTTTCTTTGTGATATACAGCAAATGTATTCCAAGAAATATGTACACAGGAAGCTTTTCTTTTAAAAAAAGTATTTAAAATACGCAAATGATCAAATACTTAAAGCAGTCAAAAACTTGAACTGTCCACTTGCACTTTTCACTTTGTGGTATAACCAACATGGACAACAGTGTCACATTCTAATAATCAGTTCTCATAAATACGGTATCAATAAGGAGACTGAGTTCAATAAAGTAAGATCATCTATTCCTGTGATCACAGAGTAAGACTTTATTGGGGCCCTTTCCCATGCTATAAAATCTTGCAAAGAATGTGATGCAATTGGAAATATGTTAGATTTATCAATATTCACAATTAGTCATCAATAGGCTATTTACGGACAATGTCATTTTGGCCTCAAAAGAAGATTACTAGCAGAAAATCATACTAAAGAGAAAGATACATTTTTAAAAGGCTTCCTTCAGTGTCCATTTTTCTTTGAAGTTATTTGAATTTTCTTCATTCTTTGCCAAACCATCACACTTGCATTCCTTTATAGAAGGGTAATGTAATGACCTGCAGATGATCATTCTTTCCTATCTCCACTTTCCAGTTCATCCTGAATTGCAAATCATAAAGGGAAATTTCACTATGCCACTTCAGTACTTCAGGCTAATCCATAGCTTTTTATTTCCCAGGAGTGGAGTCCCAGTTTTTCAATCTGCAGGGCAAGTGTTTTCTTGTTATCAATCTCTCAAAGCCTGGTGCTACTGCCTAGCCTTTTGGGAGTTAGGAGCCACTATTTGCGCTTCTCTTCCTTCCTTCCTTCTTTCCTTCCTTCTTTCTTAGAGAAATGTTTCATTCCTCCTCTTTTTCAACTAAATCATACAACTCATATAGTTTCCCTGAATTTGTAATTTTATAAAGTCTTTCTTTAAGCGGCTTTAAATCTTAAGGTTTCTTTTCCTTTATTGTAACAAAGGATTAAATAAAATTAAGAAGTTTGGCTTCCTAGATTTTTAATGAGAAAATGAAGGACAGGAGTGTTTATGATTAGCCATCTATGATTCAGAGATTCAATTCAGCCAACAAATTGTTGCTTATCCAGTTCAATGATTATTCCTAATGCCATCTCTATTGAGTATATTATATTGTAAAAATGTGCAGTTATTTCAATATTCTCCCTTAAAAGTTTGGAATTCATGTGAGATTGGGCATTTCAGAATGTCCATTTTAAAATTACACTTAGAAATACCTGTATTTAATGCAATGTCTAGATTGCTTCTTTTTCTTTTTGTGTTGTTTGTCCTTGGTTTGCTTCCTGTTTTTGAGATGATATATTTGGGTTACACGGGCTTGTCCTTCAACTTGAGTCCTACTGCGATAGCCTGCCAAGTGCTGAGATTACCATTATGAAACTACTGGCTTGGCAGTGTTTAAAATCATTACTTTATCTAAAACAATGTTCCAAAAAGTATCCTTAGGATTGTTCTTGGAAAAATAAGAAAAATACTAATATTTAACATTTGCTAATATATCTACAGGTGCCTATTTCATTGAAAAATCATTTAAAAAGAATTCAGATAATGTAAAATAATTGTTTTTAAAATAACTTTCACTACAACCCTGTGACTCATACCTATATAATCTAAGCTTCTCAGGAGGTGGAAATCTAAAGATGGTGATTCAAAGCCTGGGCAAGAATATGTGAGAATCTTTTATGTCCAATTAAATTTTTAGTGAAAAAGCTGAAAGCAAAATGATGACTCAAATGGTAGAAAATAGTAATCACAAAAAAAATCCTCTGGGACAGAAGCCATTTCTCGAGATCAAGCTCCAGGACTGATGTAGAAAGGAAAATAATTTTCTTCAAGAACCAACCTTCGGAGATCGGTGGAATACTCAGTGTGAGTATTTCTGAGCTCTCACCAAGACACCAGTTCTAGCATCGTAGGAGAAACTTCATACCCAAAGAACGATCCTAAGAAAACTTTAGCACCAAAGAGAAAGGCAGGAAACTGGCACAAAAAGACAGCATGGAGCAGCGCCAGCCACTCAGAACCTCCACAGAGAGAAAGCATCTGTCCTGAACCTGAGAAGACAGCGCTTGTTGGCAGCATAGACCTGCTAGCTACAGACAGAGCCAGACAGGGCCTGCCCTAGCCTAGAGCCATCACCTGGCCATGGCACGGACCTGCCAGCTTCACAGAAACAGAAAATCCAGCAATTTGTGAGTAACTCCATGGAGACATTTCCATGTGGAATGGCAGCGGTAAGGAATCTCTTCCGTCATCAGCCCAGAGCAGCACCATCTTACTGCTGGCAAAGACCCTGCTAGAACAACTGGAACCAGAGAAGTGGTGCTGGCAGCACCATTATTCAAGAGGGTTTCCCAGAGGCAGCTTAGCCGGACATCCTTCCCCAGTGCTAGTGGAAGATCCTCCTCCTGGGAGGAGCCTCATTCCTGGTAAACAAAGCTACTTCCACATGAAGCAAACTGATTAGAAAAACTGCAAAGCCAAATCACAGGAGAAAGACTTTTTGAAGTGTTTGGATCCTGAATTCAGTGGAAACACAAGTTTCATACTCCATTACCCCCCCAAAAAACCCAACAAACTGAAGAATACCCCCTTTTTTCCTACCTTTTTTCATTTGCACTTGTATGTTCTTTTATTTTGCCATTTTACCTGCACCTTTTTTTTAATGTTATGATTCTTTCCCTTTTTTTTCCCGCTTTCCTTCTGTCATTGTGGTTGTTCCTAGAAACATAGTGACAGCACTAGGTACAGACTGGATACAAATGATATTTTTATTGATACAGTAACCTGCTTTTTAATCTGTTGGTTCCTAACCCTAGTATTTCTTGTCTAAGATCTCACAATTGTATGGGACATCCCCTACAACTTTAAACTTGTTTTTTAATTTTTTGTTTATTTTTACTTTTTAAAATTTTTATCATTGATCCCTCGTATATATATCTTCCTCTTTTTTATATATTCTTCTTATTACTCTTCTTATTTTCATAAGTTTTATCTTATTTTTTTTCTAAATTTTGTACTCAGGTATTTTATCTTTCTATCACCTTAGCTTAGTTATCCTTAAACTATCCCATTTCTTCAATACTATATTAATTTTATATTACATTATTATCCTATATTACTCTTTTCATACCTTCCCTCTTGTCTTTCATACTATGTTTCTATATCTGGACTTCTGTTCATCCTTCAGTTTTTATAATGCATAAATCTACAGTTGATGGTTGTTGGGCAATACTGTATATCTAGGTGTTCAATTATACTGTAGGTCCACAGGGACTTAAATACAATAGAGATCAGTTTGGGGCGGCAGCGTTTGGTTATAGAAAGGTGACCGGTGGTGGAATTAGATTTGTCTGTAAGTGTACAAAAACAGAGTGATAATACCAATCTAAAATTGTGAGCACTACTCTCTGGCCAGCTAAACAGGTCTAGGTTGGTTATATTTTAAAAATTGTAAACTTGTGTAGTATTAATCTAGCTCCCATTTTCAAATGGGCAGAACAAGACCTTCAAGAAAACGGGCAAATGAAGGAATATCATCTCCCACCCAATATAAACAGGCAATGGAGCAGTCAATAGCAAAACTAGAGGAGAGTCATCTAAATGCTATACAAATGCAATTGATAAACAGGATTAATGAAAAGTTTGAAAACATAGATATGTGAGGAAGCCATATCTAAAGGAGATGAAACCATAAAGAAGGTGATACGTGACCGTGAAGAGGCCATAATAAAGGATTTACATAAAAATGAGAATGCTAGACAAAGAAAAATGGTTGAATTCAAAGCATCCAAAAACAAAAAGCTGACAGAACTCCAACAAATGTCCAATGAGAGTAAAGCTGTTGAGCTAACCACTCAAATAGAAATCAAGGAGATAAAGAAATCCATTCATAATATAAAACAAGAGATGTAAGGCATCAAAAAAGAGCAACTGAAAGAAAGAGAGATGAAGAATAAAGTACAAAGTATTGATAGCAGGTTAGACAATACAGAAGAAAGAATCTCTGGGGTTGAAGATAATCTAGTTGTTATAGAGAAAGAACAGAAAATTAGTCAAACCAAATCTAGGAAATATGAGAGAATGCTACAGGAGGTCCAAAATACAATTAGGAAGCCAAATTTAAGGCTAATTGATACTGAGGAGGGCCTGGAGAAAGAGTCAATGGTATTGGAAATATACTTCAGAAAATCATCTCAGAGAACTTTATCAAAGTTTATCAAGCTAATGGCCCCCATAAACAGGCTGGAGTTGCCAGCCTCATATCAGATAAAATAGACTTCAAACTAAAATTAGTGAGAATAGACAAAGAAGGTTATTACATACTAATAAATGGATCTCTCCTCCAGGAGGACATAACCATCCTAAATATCTACACACCTAATCACGGAGCACTGAACTTAATCAAGCAAACTTTACTTTCACTAAAATGACACATAGATTGAAACACAGTGATTATTGATCACTTTAACACACCACTCTCACCTATGGATAGATCAACCAGGCAAAAGCTCAACAGAGAAAACTCAAAATTGAACAACTGTATAGATCACCTAGATCTAACAGTCATCTGCAGATTATTCCACCCAGGAACATCACAAGATATGTTTTTTTTTCAGCAGCACATGGATCATTTTCCAAAATAGACCATATTTGGGGGCATAAAACAAACTGTGCAGATTCAGAAAAACTGAAATTATTCCCTGCACTCTCTCAGACCACAAGGGCATCAAATTGGAAATGAACACACATCTCCACCTACGAAAACCCTGTAACTCATGGAGACTGAACAACACATTGCAGAATCAACAATGGGTCATCGAGAAGATAAGAACAGAATTTCAACAGTTTATGAAATTTAACAAAAAGGAGCACACAAAATACCAGCTCCTTTGGGATACAGCAAAGGCAGTACTCAAAGGAAAATTAATAGCTCTGAGTGATCACATTATCAAATTGGAAAAAATCACTAACGAATGATTTAATGTCTCCCCATAAGCTCTTGTAAAATGAGCAACAAACCAACCCTAATCCTAGTAGAAGGAAGCAAATTGCTAAAATCAAAGCAGAATTAAGTGAATTAGAGTCCAAAAAAAAACTATAGAAAGAATCAACAATACAAGAAGTTGGTTCTTTGAAAAAATTGACAACATTGACAGACCCTTAGCAAATCTTGCCAAAAGAAGGGAGCACACCCAAATAAAAAATCAGAGAGGAGAATGGTAATATCATGACAGAAATTACCAATATCCAGAGCATCATAAGAGAATACTTTTAAAATATTTATGTGAACAAATTATAGAATGTAGAAGAGATCGATGAATTTTGACCCAATATTAACATACGCACACTGAACCAAGAAGACATAATCAAACTAAACAGACCTATTTCAAGCACTGAAATAGAAATGGAAACAAGAGGTTATTGCGAAAGGAGTTGCTTTCCTGATTATTGCCTCGTTCCTCTCACTGTTGGCGTAGAGGAAGGCAGTTGATTTTTGATGGTTGATTTTATAGCCTGCTACCCTTCCAAAGTTTTGAATCATCTCAAGGAGTTTGGGAGTAGAGTCTATAGAATTCTTTAAATACAGAATCATGTCATCTGCAAAGAGGGATAGTTTTACTTCCTCTTTCCCTACTTGGATCCACTTTATGCTTGCTTCTTGCCTTATTGCACTGGCTAGGAATTCTAACAGTATGTTAAAGAGGAGTGGAGAGAGTAGGCATCCTTGTCTCATTCCTGATTTTAGAGGGAATGGCTTTACCTTTTCACCATTACGCGTAATACTACCACTGGGTTTGTCATTCACAGCCTTTATTATATTGAAGAATGTTCCATGGATTCCTAGTTTCTCCAGAGTTTTAACATAAAGGGGTGTTGGATCTTGTCAAATGCCTTTTCAGCATCTATTGAGACAATCATGGATTTTTGGCCTTGCTCCTGTTGATGTGTTGAATTATGTTAATTGATTTGTGTATGTTGAACCAGCTTTCCCTCCCTGTGATGAATCCTTTTTGATCATAGTTTATAATTTTTTTGATAAGTTGTTGTAGACAGTTGGCCAGTACTTTGTTGAGAAGTTTCGCATCGATGTTCATCAAAGAAATAGGTCTATAGTTCTCTTTCTTTGATGAATCTCTGTCTGGTTTGGGGATGAGGGTTATACTGGCTTCATAGAATGAGTTTGGTAAGGAACCTTCATTTTCAATTTTGTTGAAGAGCTTGAGGAGTATTGGTGTGAGCTCTGCTTTGAAGACCTTATAGAATTCAGCTGTGAATCCATCTGGCCCTGGGCTTTTCTTAGGTGGAAGTTCTCTTATTGCCATTTCTATTTCAGAGCTTGAAATAGGCCTGTTTAGTTGGGTTAGTTCTTGGTTCAGTGTGGGTATGTTAATATTGGCTAAAATTCATCCATTTCTTCTAGATTCTCAAATTTGTTGGCGTATGGTTTGAGAAGTATTCTCTCATGATATTCTGGATCTTGGTAATTTCTGTCATGATTTTACCATTTTCGTCTGTGATTTTGTTTATTTCAGTATGCTCTCTTCTTTTTTTTGGTAAGATTTGCTAAGGGATGGTCAATTTTGTTAATTAGTTCAAAGAAACAACTCCTTGTTTTGTTGATTCTTTCTATAGTTTTTTTGGATTCCAAATCATTTAATTCTGCATTGATTTTAATAATTTGCTTCCTTCTAGTGGGATTAGGTTTGGTTTGTTGCTGTTTTTCCAGGAGCTTAACGTGAGACATTAACTTGTTTGTTTGCAATTTTTCCAACTTGTTGTTGTAGGCACTCAGCGCTATAAATTTTCCTTTGAGTACTGCCTTTGCCGTGTCCCAAAGGAGTTAGTATTTTGTGTACTCCTTTTCGTTAAATTTCATAAACTGTTGGATTTCTGTTCTGATCTCTTTGATGACCCATTGGTGATTTAGCAATGTGTTGTTCAGTCTCCATGAGTTACAGGGTTTTCATTGGTGGAGATGTGTGTTCAGTTCCAATTTGATGCCTTTGTGGTCTGAGAGAGTGCAGAGAATAATTTCAGTGTTTCTGAATCTGTCCAGGTTTGTTTTATGGCCTAAGATGTGGTCTATTTTGGAAAATGTTCCATGTGCTGCTGAGAAAAACGTATACTCTGTTGTTGATGGGTGGAATATTCTGCAGATGTCTGTTAGATCTAGTTGGTCTATATAGTTGTTCAGTTCTAAGGTTTCTCTGTTGAGTTTTTGCCTTGTTGATCTGTCCATAGGTGAGAGTGGTGTGTTAAAGTCACCAACAATCACTGTGTTTTGATCTATGTATGGTTTCAGTGAAAGTAAAGATTGCTTGATGAAGTTCAGAGCCCCAGGGTTGGGTCTGTAGATATTTAGGATCATTATGTCTTCCTGGAGGAAAGATCCCTTTAGTAGTATGTAGTAACCTTCTTTGTCTTTTCTTACTAATTTTAGTTTGAAGTCTCTTGTATCTGATATGAGGATGGCAACTCCAGCCTGTTTATGGGGGCTGTTAGCTTGATAGAGTTTATTCCAGCCTCTCACTTTCAAAAGATGTTTGTTTTTTGGGGGTAAGATGTGTCTCTTGAAGACAGGAGAACGATGGATCTTGATTTTTGATCCAACTAGACAGACTATGTCATTTAATTGGAGAGTTAAGTCCATTGATATTGTTAGGATTGAGAGATATTTATTAGTTCCTACCATTTTTAAAAGCTTTTATTAGTGCCTGTGTCTTGACAGTTCTTGTGGTCCTTAGATGGTATGATGTTTAGGTGCCATTTCTTTCCCTATGTTGCATTTATTTTGGTTTTCTATGTGTAGAACATCTTTGCGAGTTTTCTGTAGTATTGGTTTTGTTGCTACATATTGTTGCAGCTTTTCCCTGGAATGGAATGTTTTTATTGTTCCTTCAGTTATGAATGAGAGCTTAGCAGGGTACAGTATTCTTGGTTTGTAGTTATTTGACTTCAGGGCATGACATATATGCTTCCAGTCACTTCTTGCTTGCATGGTCTCTGCTAAGAAATCTGGGGTTCTTCTGATTGGTTTTCCTTTATAGGTTATTGTTCCCTTTCCTGGCTACCTTTAATATCCTTTCTTTGGTCTCTTTTGATCCAGTTCGAATTACAATGTGGTGGTGGGATGTTCTTTTCTGGTCAGATCTGTTTGGGGTTCTAAAAGCTTCTTGTATCTGGATGGGTCTGCCCTTCTGGATATTTGGGAAATTCTCTGAGATGATTCCCTGAAGTATATTTCCAATACCATTGACCTCTTTCTCCAGACCCTCCTCAATACCAATTAGCCTTAAAGTAGGCTTCCTAATTGTATCTTGGATGTCATGAAGCACTCTTTCATATTTCCTAGATTTGGATTGACTCATTTTTTGTTCTTACTCTATAGCAACTAAATTATCTTCAGCCCAGGAAATTCTCTCTTCTGCATTGTCTAACGTGCTTTCAAAGCTATCTACTTTATTTTTCATCTCCCTTGCTTCTAATTGCTCATTTTTGATGCCTTGCATCTCTTCTTTTAGATCATTTATGGATTTCTTTAGTTCCTTGATTTCCATTTGAGTGGTTAGCTCAGTAGCTTTATTTTCTTTGGACATTTGCTGGAGTTCGGTCACATTTTATTTGTAGATTCTATGAATTCATCCATTTGTCTTTGAAAAACCTTTATTATGGCCTCCTTTATGGCTTCTTCTTTTTCACTTATCACCTGGTTTATGGATTCCTCTTGTTTAGCTATGGCTTCCTCCCTTATCTCTTTCTTTATATTTTCACATTTTTCATTAATGATGTTTATCAATTGCATTTGTATAGCACTTGGAAGACTCTCCTCTTGGTTTGCCAGTGACTGTTCTATTTTCTGTTTATATTGGGTTGGAGATGTTATTCCTTGATTTGACATTTTTCTTGCGTTTCTTGTTCTCCCCATGGGAAAATGGGAGCAAGATTAATACTAAACACGATTACAGTTTTTCAGATATAACCAATCCAGACCTCTGTAGCTGGCAGACACTGGATGTTCACAATTTTTTATTGGTGTTATCACTCTTTCTTTTTGTGCACTTACAGACCAGTCTAATACAACCACTGATAAGCGATTTATGACCAAAACAATAAGCCTCTCAATCCAATCTCTATTGTAATTAAGTCCCTCTGAACCTAGAGTATCATTGAATAGCTAGATATACAGTATTGCTCAACAGCCATCAAGTGTAGATCCGTGAATTATAAGGGTTGAAAGATGAACAGAGAAAGGGAGATAGACAAATAGAATGAGAGAGATCAGGGGAGGTAAAAGAGGATTAATGTAGAAGTGTAAGATTATTATAGTAATGAAGAAAAGTTATAGCATAAGGACAAGGGACCTAAACTGGTAAATAGGTAGCGTATTTCAGTACAAAGTTTGGAAAGTATTAGATAAACTTATGTGTTGCTGCACGACTAGCTCTCAATTCAACCAGTGGCCTCATATCAATAGCTGCAAAGAAATAAAAGTACCTAGGAATTAGCTTAACTAAGAATGTAAAGGACCTTTTTGATGAAAACTTTAAAACCCTAAAAAAGGAAATTAAAACAGAACTAAGGAAATGGAAAAACCTCCCATGCTCCTGGATTGGAAGAATCAACATTGTGAAAATGATAATCTTGCTAAGGGCCATCTACAAATTCAACGCAATACCCATCAATATCCCACTGGCACTCTTTTAAGAAATAGAAGAGGCAATCCACAATTTCATATGGAATAATAAAAGATGCTGTATAGCAAAAACACTTCTTAGCAGAAAGAACAGCACCGGAGTAATTGCAATACCAAGCTTTAGACTCTATTACAGAGCTATAATTATCAAAACAGCATGTTACTGGCACAAGAACAGGCCTGAAGACCAATAGAATAGAACTGAGGACCCAGATATTAAACCACAGACCTATAGCCACTTAATCTTTCACACAGGAGCCAAAAATATAGAATGGAAGTAAGACAGCCTCTTCAACAATTTGTGCTGGCAGAACTGGTTAAGCACCTGCAGAAAACTAAAGTTGGATCCTTCTTTGTCACCCTGCACTAAAATTAACTCCAAATGGATCAAAGACCTGGAGGTAAAAGCAGATATACTGAAAACTTTACAAAAAGGAATAGGAGATACACTAGGCCTCCTTGGCACAGGATGAAACTTTCTTAATAAGGACCAAGAATCACAACAAATGAGAGAAAGGCTGGATAAGTGGGACTGAATTAAACTGTGGATCTTTTGTATGGCAAAGGACATAGACAATAAATTAATTAGGAAGCCTACAGAGTGGGAGAAGATCTACACCAACCAAACAATGGACAAAGGCCTCATAACTAAAATATATCAACAGCTCAAAAAATTGAATCACTCCAAAACTAATCTCCAAAGAAACAACCATTCCATTAAAAATGGGCCAAAGATTAAAGAGAGTTTTCTCTGAAGAAGAAACAAAAATGGCCTATAGGCACATGAAGAAATGCTCAACATCTCTGGTCATAAAAGAAATGCAAATCAAAACAACTCTAAGAATCCTCCTCACTCCAGTTAGAATGGCCAGGATCAGGAAAACGAATAACAGACGCTGGAGGGCTTGTGGCCAGGAGGGATCACTACTACACTGTTGGTGGGAGTGCAAACTTGTTCAACCACTATGGAAAGCAGTATGGCAGTTTTTCAAAAAACTAAACATAGAACTCGTCTATGACCCAGCAATTCCACTACTTGGCATTTACCCAATCGTTTAGAAACAAGAACCTACTAAATCCACTAGCACAACAATGTTCATTGCAGCACTATTTACCCTAGCAAAGATATGGAACCATCCAGATGCCCCTCAGTTGATGAGTAGATCAACAAGATGTGGTATTTATACACAATGGAATTCTATGCTGCTGTTAGAAAGAATGGCATTGCCCCATTTGGAAGGAAATGGAAAGAATCATATTAAGTGAAGTAAGCCATACTCAAAGGAACATAGGCTCAGTGGTTTCCCTCATTTGTCATAATCAGTAGAAACCTGGGGTTTTCCTAGCAGTGATTTACAAGAGAACCAAACCTAGATACATAGGCTATATAGTATAACTCTAAATGAAAGGACTTCCAGGACATAGAAACAAAAGCCAAATAATATGTGATTGTTGTCCTTAATGTACTATGTTATTTCTCATCTCTTTTGCTGTCCCTTGGTTATCTCACAATGCTACAGTATTTCACCTTGTTATCTTATATATTGTATATATGCGTTTTTGTTTATTTGAAATCGTATAGAGAAGGAGGGAAAACAATTTGGAGGTTGGAATTAGGAATGAAAAAATGAGAAAGGGTATCAATGTTTGTGAAGTAAAGCATTTTCTATCTGGGGAATATAAGGTAACCCTTCTATTAATTACAATTTAAAAATGGAAAAAAATAGAACCAACCTCATGCTAAACATGAAAACACTTCCAATCGACTTTAAAAGATCTATATTAATATATTTTATATATCACATAAATTATGTAACTTACATAACAAATAAGAATTCTATTTTATTAAACATTGGAACTTTTTGCATTTGACAAAATTAGATTCTATTAGGTATGTAATGTTTATTAGTAATAGACATGTACATAAATGTGCAATTTTGTTTAAAGGTAAGGAATTTATTTTGGCAAGAGTATCCCTCTTTATATTTTCCTATTGCCAATTTTTTTCAAATTTTAAGCAATGTGATACTTGGTATTTACCTTATTTGGATTTCTTTTTTCTAAGTAGTTACTGAATTTTAAATTAAATGAGTCATTTAATTAAAAACTACATACTGTGAGATAATATAGGGTTTTTGTTAAAATTTCTCTTTGTACCATGTGTTAAAAAGCACTTACTGTAAGACTCTGGATGAGGGTCACAACTATCCCTGAGAGTCTATTTTTTAGAAGGATTTGTGGCCTTCTGTGCCACTGATGATAAGGAATTTCTTTGTTCTGGCTTCCATACTGAACTTAACCTATTCATCCTCAGTAAGCTAATTCTGTGGAGAGTTTTGCTTCAGGCACAAAAGGATAAACATGGATGAAAATTAAGTCTACTACCACACATGCAAAATATAATAGTATAAAATTGTGTTCATTTAAAGGAAGTTTTAGATCATAACACTCCAAAAAAGAAAAACATCCCATTTCAAAAACTTCTGTCATTCTCCACAGTAACTTAAGCACCATAAGTAAAATTAAGTGGTATTTAGAATATGACAAAGGTCTCTTAAAATAACTTTCCATTGTTGCCAAGTTTATATTTCAGGGATTAAAACTGTGAAGCTATAGGAGAGCTGAGAAAATAAAGTGTCAAAAATAAGCAACTTGAAAAAGAATTTGGAAATTTTAATTATTTTCAAAGGTTCTAATTTTATAGTTCTTTTTACAATTAATAGCCAATATGAATTTTGCATCTGAAAATACAAAGGACAAATTGTGAACTAGTGTAACAGTTGGAAATGAAGTTTACAACTTGTGAGGGGGGAGGTAACATTGGGAGAAAAATATAGGAGTGGATAAAAATGTTAGAAAAGAAATGTACAGTTACCAATTTAACTATAACCCTTCTTTCCATCACCCTGATAAAAAACAGTTAAAAAAAGAGGTCCAAATAGGGAGAGGAAAAGAAGATATATTCTTTTGTTAAAAGTAAAGAAAAAAATGGGCTAAGCAATAGTAAACTTTTTCTCCCCCAAACTCAATGCATTCCTCCAAATATGCTATTATTGATTACCATATGGAATGAAGCTTCCACCAGCCTTTTTATTATAAAGAACCAAAAAATCCCCACTCCTCAAATGACTCTGAGTTGGCATCATTTGTGCTGTAGATGCCAACCACTTTTGCAAAAAGCTACATCTAAGGAAGTGCTTCAAATTCAGCCAATTTATTCAAATGTAAATATGTAATACTCAATGCCAACATCTTTTCCAAAAAATAGTTGATATGAAAAATTTACAGTATTAGGCATAAAAAGGTCTTTTCCTCATTAGCATATCTTTTCATTTTAATATAAGCAGGACTTCCTGAGTGATATTTTTTATGAATTAAGAAGAAAAGTTCATTCTACTTGAAAATAATTTCAGAGAAAGAAAATGAGTAACTCAATCAAGTTTATAAGCTAAAATTGATTAACTGGAAGAGAAATTTGAAGTTATATTTATTATTGTTATTATTTTGTCCCTACTGTTTCTCAGACACTTTCTTCTTGTTAGGAAAGCAGTCTACCACTGAAACCTGACCACACTCCTGTTTGGCTAATTGTTATTTTCTTTTGTCAGCTCTAGTACTTGAACCAGTGCCTCATGCTTTCATTCATTTTGTGTGCCTGATATCCACATGAACTGTGCCTACAGCTTCCATTTTAGTTAGTTAATTTGAGATAGAATTTCTTGAATGTCGCTTTCTGGATTGATTTCAAACTGAAGTCTAACAGATAGCAGTCTTCTGAGTAGCTAGAATTACATATGGGACCTTTAGAACCTGGATCTCAGATTATTTGTAGCCTAGAATCTGATTTCTCTCTTGGGAGCACATTGAAACCATTATTCACCCAATTTTAGCCTTCTTATAATTGCACATAGACTTTGCTGGTTTGTACGTCCTGGAATTGTGATCCTACCAATATCAGCCTCTCATGTAGCTTGGTATACCAAGTACATGCCACCACATCCAGTTATTTAATGAGAAAGAATTCTTTTTTTATTCTTTCTTTTTTTTTGTCAGTTGAACTCTGGGTGATGTCTCTGAGTTCTTCAGCTCAAGGCTAACACTCTATTACCTGAGCCACAGTGTCACTTCCAAGAAAGAATTCTTGCAAACATGAGGGCCTAGATGAACGTATGCAATTACCAGTAATTACACTCTATATTATAATAAATAGGTAGTCTGATGCTAACTTGCAATCCAAATAATTGGATGGGAACAAAGAACTTATATTTTAAATTACATTTAAAACAGTACAAGTGATTGATGTATAGAAGTAATGACATGTGGAAAATTTGATTCACACAATTATTTAGATCATATTCCAAAGTTAAAATGAATATTCATGGAGGTAGGGGAGTCATACCAGAGTTTTGTGAGTGAGATTTCAGATGATGCACTGATTTGTTCTAGTTTTAACCATAGGAAATAAGACTCAATCAATAGCAAATGACTCAATAAACTTATGCACATTTTTTCAAATACATTTTGGAGATTATTTTTATCTGAACTTAAAAAATAATATCTGTTACTTGGCATATGGGTCATTTGAACTATTATTTTAACATGTCTTTCTGAGAGTAGTAATGAATGTTAAAGAATTGCAATTATATTCTTTTACTGCCCATTAGTTCCAAAACTATACAGTGTACAATGAATATCTGTAGAAAGAGGAGTTTGAGATAGAGCACTATAAATCTTAAGCTGATTAACTTTAAGCCATCTAGGCTTTTGTCATATATAAAATTTTGATTCAGTCATAAAGAAATTGCATTTTCTACTCACAGACATGCATGGAAGTTAAATTCAGTTACTATGATATCCAGAATCTTTAGAAATAAATTTCCTGGTACATCACATATGCCTTCATGACTTATTCTTTTGAAAAGTGAGCTTGTAGTATATCCCCAGACTATAGCTTCAGATTTCTGTCTTTGAATGGTGTGAATGCACTGTGTTTATGTTACCATGCACAAGGCACAGATACCTGTAAAAATTTTATTGTTTATTTTTTCATCATCTGTTTATTATTTGTGATCTTTGGATCAAACATTTGCTATAATCTCCTGTTCTACCACTTGAGCACACCTCAAACCCAGTTTTCTGTTTTTTTTATTTTAGTGATAAAATACTTTGGCCTTTTCTGATCATATTAGCTGCAAATTGTGATTCTTGAGGTTGCGGATCCTTGAGTATCTAGGACTATGGTGCAAGCCACCAGACACTGGAGTTCAGATGAATTGAATGATGGATGGATAGATGGATGGGGATGTAGTTTCTAATGAAACAGCTATTGGTTTGGGAAACATTAATATTCCTCATTGAATTGCACAGCATGATAAAGAGAGAAGCAATATGGGGTTGCACTTAGCCTGCCTCCTTTGCTTCAGATTCACATTAAATATATTCACAAGTGTTAATTTAAATGAAGTAAAAAGTTTATTTCAATTATAACATCTATATGTATAATTTTTAACTACCAGGATGAAGAGTATGACAAAGGGTAAAATATCTTGAAGAAAAGATTAAAATAAAAAGATGAGAAAAAAGTAAATTATGCCATTACTTATTTTGGAAAAATGCCAAAATAAAGTTAAATTTAGATCCCAAAGTCTAAAATTAAAATCAACTCTCAGGATGATTCAAGACCCTTGAGGTATTCTAATTCAAGAAATAGTTAGATTTTTAGAATAATTTTAATTTTATTAAATAAAAATACAACCTCAATTCAATTTTATAGAATAAGAACTATATAATTTTTTAAAAATATTGGACTGTATTTTTTTAAATTGGCATATTGATATCGGAGTAATCATGAAAGGTATATGTTACAGATACTTATGAACAAGAAAATCTATAACTAGTAGACAGAATTTATTGTACAGTTGTAACCATGGAGAATGGATCGCTGGGAGGTCCTGGTTTCCCCTTAGGCGGAGTGTGCACAGATGTTGACATTTTCTCAGCCAGTGGTGAGAGGTGGAGTAAGACCAGATGAATGTTTCCTTTTGGTTAGAAATATGCTTTACTTTTTCCAAGAAAGATGGCAAATGGGCATTTGGAAATATAAGTCTGTATGGTATAAAAGTTGTGCTATGGGAGTAAATTCCTAAGATAGCAAGCATATGGTTGTGTTTTAAAGCTCTGCAATTAAGTAAGGTCATGTAGAAATAAATGAAATGGGAAGTAGGTCTAAAGCTAAGACTGGAGTTAACCTACAAATTAAGTGTGGAGCAGAGGAGATGAAACTACCAAAGTCATGGATAGGGGGAAGAAGAAAGCAAATCAAATGCACTTAAATGATTTAGAGTGGATTAGGCAGAGACTGGGCCCATTGAGCAGTGCCAGGAGTAAACTGAATCTGAGACAGAGTAAGTAACTTAGGAATGATAGCAGATAGGGAAAGTACAGAAACAAATAGCATATAGATTTATGAACAAAGTATGTACATCACAAGGTGGCTGTTTTAAAGGATAGGAAATGCAGCAGGGAAAGAAGTGGTCCTATAATTCAGTGAATAAGCCAAAGGACGCAACAGATGCCTCATAGAAGAAAGTATGTGACAAACACATTATAGCATTTGAAAAATGAGTTGGTAAGAGCACATTATTAGATGCTAAGAAGTAGCATAATAAAAGCTTATTCCTTTATTAGTATTCACTTGACAAATATTCTTTTGATATATATTTAGATGATTATAGAGTAAATATTGTATTTATTACTTCTGAACTTCACAGTTCCTGAAACAAGTGATTTTAATTGTTTATGGTTAAACTGAGATAGAAATTAAAAATATATACAATAATCAACTTTTCAATATCCCATAGACCATTGACATACAAAGAATGATCAAAATCAACAACTTCAGTGTGACTAATGATTATGTAAATTGGATTTTTTTTCTGGAAGTGGGCTTAAGGAGTACCTGTTGTATTAGAGTTAGCTATATATATGCATATTTGTATACATATGTATATGTTAGCTATATATATGCATATATGTATACATATATACTGTGTTCATCCCCAAAGTCATATTCTCAGACATGCACAGGTGTAGGGTTAAATACCCTTGGAAAAACCAATTACATTAGTGTTTCCCACATAAATCCACAATATGTCTAAAATATTTAGACATAATAAGATTGATTGATGGATGGAATTCTATGCATATGGGGCTTAAACTTAGGGCCTCACAGTCTCACTTGAGGGTTTTTTTCTGTTTTATTTTTCTGTTGTTTTTTTTTTCTCAAACCTCATGCTCTACAACTTGAGCCATACCTCCATATCTGACTTGTTTTTGTTTTTAGTTTTTAACTGGTTATTTGCAAATAATGTTTTCAAATATTTTTCTGTCTTCAGATCATGAATCTCAGACCTCACCTTCCTGGGTAGCTAAGATTTTAGGTATAGGAATCAGCCACTAAAGTCATTTATAATATCTCTAGAAATGCTCTCAAAGAAGTATGATGGTGAAAGTTATGCAAAATCTACTCTGTATTATGGAATTACTGAGTATATATTCACTTCATAAACTACAGAAAATAGGCTTTTATAGAATACTACCCATTCTTACTATAATATAGGACACTTTTCTGATTTTTTGGTTTTGATTTTTGTTTTTTTTGTATTATTATTATTGCTATTATTATTGTTTGGTTTTAGGGCTTGAACTCAGTCTCTGGATGCTGTTTCTGAGCTCTTTTTGCTCAAGGCTAGACCTGTATTACTTTGAACCACAGCTCCACTTCAGGTTTTCTTGTTGGTAATTGAGAATAAGAATCTTTCTCACAGGTTTTTCTTCCTGGGCTGAATTCCTCAGGTTGTAGTCTCTTAAGCTAGGATCACAGACATGACCACCACTGCCCAGAAGAAGCTGGACTTCAATCAGTATTTCACACCAACTTTATAAATGATCTAAAAATTCTGCCTTAAAAATATTGAGGTCATATCCCTAGATTTTCTTACTATTATTTTTTTCATATATTTTTATTGTAATTAATAGAAGGGTTGTATGATATTTGCCAGATAGAAGGTGCATTAATTCACATACACTGATACCCTTTCACATGTCTTGGTCCCCATTTCCCTCTCCCACACCCCCACCCCTCATCTTGTTTTCCCCCCTTCCCTATCCAATTTCAAATAACCAAATACAAATATATCCAATATATCAGATAACAAAGTGCGATACTGTAACAATAAGACATAATCAAGGGACAGCAAAAGAGATGATAGATAACATAGTACATTAAGGACAACAATCATTCATTATATGGCTTTTGTTTCTATATCCTAGGGGTCCTTTCATTTAGCATCATATTATATGGCCTTATGTATCAAGGTTTTGCACTATTGCAAATCTCTGCTAGGAGAGACAAAGGTTTCTACTGATTATGACAAATGAGGGAAACCATTGAGCCTAAGTTCCCCTGAGTCTGGCTTACTTCGCTTAATATGATTTTTTCTAAGTCTTTCCATTTCCTAACAAATGGGGCGATGTCATTCTTTCTGACAGCAGCATAGAATTCCATTGTGTACAAACACCACATCTTGTTGATTCACTCATCAACTGAGGGACATCTAGGTTGGTTCCATATCTTTGCTATGGTAAATCGTGCTGCAATGAACATTGTTGTGCTAGTGGATTTAGTATGTCTTTGTTTCTGGATGATTGGGTAAGTGCCAAGTAGTGGAATTGCTGGGTCATAGGGGAGTTCTATGTTTAGTCTTTTGAGGAACTGCCATACTGTTTTTCATAGTGGTTGAGCCAACAGTGTAGTAGTGATCCCTCCTGGCCACAAACCCTCCAGCATCTGTTGTTATTAGATTTCTTGATCCTGGCCATTCTAACTGGAGTGAGGTGGAATCTTAGAGTTGTTTTGATTTGCATTTCTTTTATGACCAGAGATGTTGAGCATTACTTCATGTGTCTATAGGCCATTCTTAATTCTTCAGCGAAGACTCTCTTTAAGTCATTGGCCCATCTTTTAATGGGATGATTGTTTCTTTGGAGATTAGTTTTGGAGTGATTCAGTTTTTTGAGCTGTTGATATATTTTAGATATGAGGCCTTTTTTTATTTTTTTAACCCACTAAATTCCCTAGATTTTTGTTGTTTATTGAAACAAGCCTTTTGATTTGCTAGAGTCACAGTTGTGAGCCACTGGCACCTTGCTAAGAACATTTATTTTTGTTTTCATAAATTTCAAGTATTTTCTTCTTCTAGTAACAAAAATACTTAAAGAAATCACTCCTCATTGTTACATATGAGAGAGGAGGGAGCAGTCCTAAGAAAAAGGAATGTAGATTTGTGCATGGTTGGCTCATGTTATAGTCTTAACTACTCAGCAATCAGAGAACTAAGAATTAGAGTTCAAATCCTGGTTGGGCAGGAAAGTTGACTTTTTTTTTTTGGTCAGTCGTGGTGCTTGAACTCTGGGCCTGGGTACTGTCCTTGAGCTCTTCAGCTCAAGGCTAGCGCTCTACCACTTCAGCCACAGCACTACTTTGAAAGTTGATTCTTATCTCCACTAAATTACTAAAAGGACCAGAAGAGGAGCTGTGGTTTGGAATGGTAGAGTACTAACCTTTAGCAAAGAAGCACAGTACAGCACTCAGGACCTCAGTTCAAGTCTAAGACCTACACCAAAAGAAAAAAAATAAGAAATGGAAAAAAGTAATACAGATAGAATAGATCTGTTAAACATATTGCATACATATTGTAACTATTGAAACATAACTTCTTGTATAATTAATTTATGCTAATAAAATTGTTAAAAAAATTTAACGACTAGAGTTAGATAGAGTTTCTAAAATTTGACCCAGTCCCTATATCTTACTTACTTTGAAGTGCTGCAGTGTGCTACCAAGTATTCTCCTCATAGTAACATTGGTATACAAATTTTTCCTATAAAAATGCAAAGACAATATCCCACAAACATTATGAAGGAAAGTAAAAAAAAATATTGGTCAGAGCAGTCATTCCAATCTTAAAGGAAGAATGAGGAGCTGAGAGGAAATCTCAGCTTCCCTGGATGTGTCTGTGGTGTTCACAGACAAAGTTCTAAGCTGTCCCTGCACAGTTAGAGACATAACTGGCTTTTCTGCTTACTGTGAGAATTTTTTTCAATGAATATCCTTTGTTGTTTGAGTCTTCTGAAAGCTTGTTTCCTTACTCACCTGCAACTGAAACTTGTGTTCATATTGGTGGTAAGGCTTTCTTCCACGCCAATTATAATGTACTGTAATCTTTGAAAGAATTCAGTATGATTTTCCTATAGTTATAAGTACAGTATTATACAGTATTATAAGAGTAATTTACATATTTATATGGGAGATATCTTTGTTTTCACTAAAATTTTGGACTTAGCCGGATGTTTATACACTAGCACTTCTGTTTCACAGTTTTTTTTCATTGTATACTAATTCCTTCAAATACAGATACCTGTGAGTGAGCCATTACTTGGCTCTTTATTTTTAAAGTAAATTTCTTAAATTTTGCTATTCTATTGTTTTTAACTTAGCTTGGGTAGTGTATACACAGAGTAATATATATGTTATAGACTAGAACAGAAATATATATAATAAAAATAGAATATCATCTTTTGTGCTTTAGAAAGACAGTTCAGGCTCCTGGGGCTCATTCCTATAATTCTAGCTAATAAAGAGTCTTAGATCTGAATATTGTGATTTAAAGGCAGCCATAGTAGGGAAGTGTCTCAAACTCTTTGCTCCAGATATCCTCAACAACCTGGAAGTGGACCTATGGCTCAAATGGTAGAACACTAGCCTTCAGCACAAAAGCTCAGGAACAGCTTCCATGTTCTGAGTTCAAGCCCCAAGACTGGCAAAAACAAACAAAAATATAAAAGGGCAGAATTTCCATATATTCAGTGTTTATGAGTATCAGCTTATTTGTTTTTGTGATTCAGTTAATACATGCCCTTTCTCATAAACAATGTGACTTTTAAACTGACAGAACTCAAACATTACAATTAAATGATATTTATAATAGAATGGCACTTTCAAATTGTTTACTTATAAAATGTATTATGCTTTACAAAGTGTTTCAGACAAAGCTGGATACTGGAGCCTCACACCTATAAGCCCAGCTACTTGGGATGGTGAGATATAAAAGACTGAATTTCCAATCTAGTCAGAAAAGTCCTTGAGACTTCATTTTCATTTAACTAGCAAAACTCTAGGCTGAAAAAATAGTTCAAATGGTACAGCACCAATTATGAGCAAGAAAGCTGAGTGAGGTTCTAAGTTTACTCTATAATAAAGGCCAAAATGAAAAAAAGGAAAATACTGTGGACATTGATTGCTACATAATTAGTGTTAATTCACTGAAAAATATTGATAGACACAGACATAATGCTATTTCTGAAAATGACTGTAGGCAGCTAGAAATCATTTCTCATAAGATTCATATATCTCCTAATGATTTGTATTTTGTACTGGTACTGGGACTTGAACTCAAGATCTTAGCACTGTCCTTATGGTATTGTGCTCAATGCTATAAAAGATTCACAGAATTTTCTACCTGGTCTGGCCCCAAAACTAGACACTCAACTCTCACCCCTTTTACTCATTTTTTATTTCTATTTTTTATTGTTGGGGTGATGTATAGAGGGGTTAGAGTTACATTCATCAGGTAGTGGGCACCTTACTCCTTGAATATTTATAGCTCTTCCCTTTTTTTCTCCCATGTACCCTCTCCAATCTTGTTTCTCTGCTTCCTTTCCTATTTCAAATAAACAAAAAATGTATATACCATATAACTGATATCAAAGCCAGATACAATATCAACATGAGATAAATCATAAGGAGAAAATGAGGGAAAAGGAATAACTTCACATAGTACCTTAAGAACAACAATCACAAAGATAAATCTCTTATTTCTATACCTCTTATTTCTATACCCTGGCTCCTGTGTAAGTAGAATTACAGCTGTGAGCCCTAGCAGTTTGGCTGACTTCATTTTTTATGTCTGCTCATAAGCTTCCAGTTTTTACCCTTTATTCTTGCTCACATCATAAGAAAACTGTTTATAACCTCTATGAAAATCTGTTCTGCTCTCTGAAGAAAACTATTCTCTAAGCAAGGCATTATTTCATGCCCCCTCAGTTTTCAAATGGTATCAATTGATTGTGAGATGCATCCTGCAGGACAGGCACAGAATCAGGGCAGTTTCTCCACCATGGCAAAGACACCCTGCTTCATTTTTAACTATTTTAATTGAAGATATAGAAGAGATATTATTTAGGACCTTGGCAAAATTGAGTTCCTTTCAAAGACTCTTTTCTACCAAGGGATGCAATCCTGGAAGGGGAAGTGGTGCAAGCTAGAGGCTGAGCAGAGAAAGAAAGCTGCTGTTTCAGTTTTTTTCTTCAAGACAGATTATCCATCCCAGAGACTCAAGGAGAGAAGCTGGGAATTGAACTCTGAGCCTGTGATCTGTTTTTTTAGCTTTTTGCTCAAGAAAAGTGCTCTACCACTTGAGCCACAGCTCCCCTTCTAGATTTGTGGTGCTGATATGGAGATTAGAGTCTTGTGGACTTGTTTAACCAAATCTGGATTCAGAAAGTGATCCTCAGTTCTCAACCCCATGAGCAGCTAGGATTACAGATGTGAAACACAGATGCTCATCAAAATTTTATTTTTTTAAACAGTGCTTTCCATGTTTGTCTTCTGGTAATCTAGGTTACTTACTGTATTTCTAAGAAAGGAATACATGAGAAAGGGTATCAATTTTGTGAGAAGTAATGCACTTATCTGGAGAATGTAACTGTCACTCCTCTATACATTACCATAACATTTTTAAAAATTAAAAATGAAAGGAATTCAAAGTCTCTTAAAATTAATCTAACATGTTTCCAAATAATTTTGAAATTTATATATATATATATATATAAAGAAAGAGATACTATTCAAAATATTGGATTTTATTTTGAATTTTTATACATGTATAAAAAGTACTTACATCATACTCCTCTCCAAGTTACACTCTCTTATGTATTCCTCTAAGTCTCTTACCTTTTAATATTTTCATGGGTTTGAACAAATTAGATTATGCATATTCAAAATATTGGATTTTATTTTGAATTTTTATACATGTATAAAAAGTACTTACATCTTACTCCTCTCCAAGTTACAGTCTCTTATGTATTCCTCTAATTCTCTTACCTTTTAATATTTTCATGGGTTTGAACAAATTAGATTATGCATAACAGAAAACATGTATTTTTTTACCATGTCTGGATTATTTCACTTGCCATGATAATCTCTAGTTCCATTAATTCTCCTGCAAGCAACTTAATTTCAATTCTTCAAGCTGACTATTATCTTACTGTTTAGATTTACTACATTATTTGACCCATTTATTTCTTTAAGGGAACCCATACAGACTCCATAATGAGGCTTAAAATACACTTTATGACCTATTTGTGTCTGAAGAAATTCGTTACGATTATCTGAATATCTGAATACCTTCTCCATTATAAAAAAAAAACAGATTTTATGTGGCCACATAGCCAATGTAATATTTCAGCTTTGAAATGAGTTAAAGTATGTAAAATAGGAAGCATTAACAAGTTTTGGATATGTATATCATTTTAATATCTATACTTACAAGTTACAACAGGTTACAAGGCTGCTGACTGTAAAGAAAAATGTACCAGTTTTTTGTTCTATTTTTTTAATTAATTCCTTCTTTTTTTTTTGTCAGTCATGGGACTTGAATTCTAGGCCTGGGTGTTGTCCCTCAGCTCTTCAGCTCAGGGCTACCAACCTACCCCTTGAGCCACTTCCTGGAGATAAGAATCTCACATTCTTTAGTGCCAGGGCTGGCTTTGAACCTTGATCCTCAGATCCCAGCCTAGTGAGTATTCACAGCATATTTCATTAGGAACCTGAGACTGAATATACCAAATAGTTTTGTTGATCTTTCCCTTTGTTTTTGTTACTACTGACTTGTATTTGGTAGAATTTCTCTACCAAACAAGCCATGGTCATGTTCCTAGATTATTGTTGTCTAATTTTACTTTTCATTAGGACCTCTATTTTGCCTTGAGTCATTTCTCAACTAACACTCTTCTATACCTGCCTCTTGTGGATCTGGAATTACATCTGTGTGCCATCACACTGTCTATCCTACTGCAACAAATGATAAGTCCAGACATGGTTAAGATATCACCGGTTGCATATATTATTACGATAAGAAAAATGCTAAAATTAAGAAGCTAGGGTGCCTTTCTATGATTTTCATTGCAAGACCCTTTCTGATTTCAGATGTTTTCAAGAGTAAAATCAATGCCACATGGTGGTGGTGATTATGAATTCTGTTGTGTCTACGACAACTCTTCAGGTGTCCTCTTCCCATATGGTGCTTTTCTTTGACTTCTCTAGGCCACTCAATGTCTATTATCCTTTGCACTGTAAAATTAAAACTCTATGAAATGAAGACTCAAAAACAGCTGAACTGGGCAATTCAGCTTTTTTTAATTTGGACTAAGTTTTTTCTATTATTGTCATTTTTTCTTTCTTAGTTGAGACTTGTATTATAAATTCCAGAATGAAATCCCTCAGATTTTATCCCTTCCTTATATGAAATCTTAAAAGGACTTTATATAATTAGTCTATGCACATAATTTATTTTTTCCCTGTCCTTTTTTGGCAATACTGTTTTCAACTAAAAACAGAATACCTGTTGGCAGGTGTTCCACAACTTGAACCATGGGCCTGAACATTTGTTTTTCCATTGGATATTTTACAGCTCCAGACAATCTGGGCAGCAATCTTCCTTCATGTGCTTCCCTAACACTGGAAACAACAGATGCACACCAGCCTTCCAGCCACTGTGCTTTCCTAACATCCAGGACAACAACCATACACTATTGTCTTCAGTCATTGATTGAGAAGGAGTCCTCTGAACTGTTAACATACAGCTACTTTTTAAAATGACATCTGATTTCTACTCCCCATTTACCTTAGATTACAGGATTCAGCCACTACACTTGATTTCGTTTTAATTTATTTCATTTATTTTTATTGGAAAAATACTTTGTTATTTCTCCCATGAGATGTAGCAGGAACAGTCTTTGGGATAGTTGAAATTCTACTTTGTTATCTATCTTCCCTAAAACTCATTGAACTTCATGGTAAGATAAGAATAGTAATATTTGTGGATTTTAATATCATTGTAAACACCTTGCATCCTGTTTGGGACAAAATAGTGAGTGCAAATTTATTTCATTACTTCTCCATTGCATCATGATATCTTGGCTATGATAACACAAAACTTTTTAATGTAAAACCAATGCCGTCTACATACAAATGCACAAGTGTGTTAACTCTCTCTCTCTCTCTCTCTCTCTCTCTCTCTCTCTCTCTCTCTCTCTCTCTCTCTCTCTTTCTCTCTCTCTCTCGTACACACACGCGCACACGCACACACACACACATGCACACACCATAGATTAGTTTAAAATTTTATTTCTCTCTAAACTTTGGAAATAAACAAAATCCTGCAATCAACATTATTTTCCTAAAAGTGTGTAAAGTCAATTAAGTCTATTTATCAGAAATCCAGATTTTGAAAAAGTGAAACACATTTATGAAATGTCATTTTGACACAGTATCTTATTAGTTACAGAGATCTATTAGTTTTGACTAAACAGAATTGTCTGTGTACAACAGAGAAATGCTATGAGCTAGATCTCTTTTTAGAACTTTATGACCTGAGCTGTAACTACAGTTTCTGGCAACTGGTGAGGGGTAGATGCAAAGCAGAGCTTGGAAAGCACAATTATATTTACTCTATAGAACACTCACTTATAGTTCCTGCAACCCGTATAATGCCTTAGGAAAAAATACAGATTTTAAATTACAGTAAATAATACAAAGCAAATGGTTTTTAACATAAATACTTGGTTTTCTTTCACTTTCATGTAGGAAAAAATTAATACTTCAATGTAAAGTTTAAACTGATTTTTCATATAAATGTCAATGTTAAGCATTGTACCCGCTGGCAATATACTGACTGAAGGTCATTTTTTTCTAGTTAAACAGTAAGTAAAATCCTAAGCATTTATGTGTTTTTAATGTTGCCATAAAAATATCATGAATCATTTTATTGTAGAATGTTCAGTTTTTATTCTAATGGATATAATCTCATCAAAGCAGCTATCAAGACATTTCGAGAAAAAAAATCCCCTGTTGCAGGTCTTTTCATGGGCCACTAGAGATTCAAGAAAGGCCAACTCTACTCTTTTCCTCAGCTTTTGGCAAGTTGTTTAATCTGCGTAAGGATTTTTGCTACCCAAATTATTTACCAGAAGAAGAGAGAGATTAAAAGGTGTTTCTCCCAAAGTCTAAGAAAACAAAACTCACTCCACCATTAGTTTACAGACCTGTAAACTCAGTGCTTACCTTAAATCTAAAACTTGCAACTTACTTATCATTTCACATATTTCAAAAAAATGACCTGATTTAAGGTTTCCAAACACATCCCTGTTTTCTGTGTCCAAAAGCCTCTCCTGGTTTGGTGTTATTTTCTGTTTCAAATTTCTTCTCTCAGGTAAACAGACAAATTATCTGAAGGATGAGATTTATCCACCTCACTTAAAACCTCATTTACAAACCTCATCAAACTCACTTTCTAAGAATCATCTTAGAAATAAATGTTAACCAAATACCAGAATTATTGATCCCTGGTTTTGTTCATTGTTCAAGACTTTTTCAATATCTCACCTTACCTTTACATTTGCATATTTTAACTTAAAATCTGTTACTATGTATAACTGCTGACGATGTAAGGAAAAATATCTCAACTTTCGTCAGTAGCTTTCAAGTTAACATCCTTGCTTATTTTTGCACTAACCCTAATCCAACAGTAGTTAGATTTTACTAGAGCCTTTGAAACCCATGACCGTTCACAATATATCATATCATTCTTGGTCATACAAGCAGGTCTGTATTCAAGAGCTAGATCACCTGATTCTACCATCATCAACATTGATTCCAAAGCTAGGAAGATTTTTGTGAGCTTCAGTCAGACAATAACTTTGCTTAAGTCAGCATCTCTCTCCCACAAGCCAAACTTATTTTTATCTTCAGAAAAAAAAGAAATAATTTCAAATAGTACATTAAGAACAACAATCACAAAGATCAACCTCTTGTTTCCTATTCCTTGAGTTCATTTTGTTTAGTCTCATAATGCATTGCTTTTCTCTTTCTTTCCCCTTAAGGTTAATCTCATGTGGTTACTTTATCTAATTTTGTTACCTGGCATATTGCATATAAGTGTATTCGTTTATTTGAAATGGAGAAGAGAAGGGACAAAACAAGATGACTGGGAGAAGGTAGAGAAAGACGAAGGGAAAGAGGGACAAAAACAAGAGAAGGGGTATCAAGTTTTGAGAAGTAATGCATCCATTACCTAATGAATGTAACTGCAACAATCTATACATTATCCCAACAATAAAATACAATTAAAAAAGAAATAAATCAAGATCCCAAGTCAGTACCTAAGGGTTCTCTGAAATCTTACTCTGACCAGCTCACTGGGCTCAGACCTTGTACTCTCTGACTCACTTGGTTTTTCCATTGTTATGACCACATTCATGTACAACATACTTTGATGAAATCAAGCTCTTTCTCACTACATTGAGATCCCTGCTCCTTTTTTGTGGAATATTCTTACAAAAATTGCCACAATGTTTGTTTTAGCCTTACTTTGATCTCTGTTTCCTTCTCCCATTCCATCCTCTGTCTCTTTATTGGGATTCAAAGTTGATGTTTTTACCAGCTTACTTAATTTTTGTTTCAGAGGTAAAGTGCAGTGTGGTTAATGAGGACATTTCCTTTCCCATAGTGTCTTCCATTCCCTCATTCTCTACCATGCCCTCCCTCCCATCTCGACCCACATGTTCCATAGTTCAGTTTTATCAATGTCCAGTGCAGCCACTGTACTCCACTGCTGCATTTTTTTGCACATCTTCCTCTTTTTTCATATTTTTATTGTAATTAATAGAAGGGTTACATGATATTTGCCAGATAGGAAGTGCATTAATTCACATACATTGATACCCTTTCACATGTCTTGGTCCCCATTTTCCTCTCCCCCACCTCCACCCCTAATCTTGTTGTCCCCCCTTCCCTATCCAATTTCAAATAACCAAATACAAATATATCCGATATATCAGGTAACAAAGCAGGATACTGTAACAATATGAGATAACCAAGGGACAGCAAAAGAGATGATAGTACATTAAGGACAACAATCATTCATTATATGGCTTTTGTTTCTATATCCTAGAGGTCCTTTCATTTAGCGTCATACTATATGGCCTTATGTATCAAGGTTTTGCTCTACTGCAAACTTCTGCTAGGAGAGCCAAAGGTTTTTTCTGATTATGAAAAATGAGGGAAACCATTGAGCCTATGTTCCTTTGAGTCTGGCTAACTTCACTTAATATGATTTTTTCTAAGTCTTTCCATTTCCTAACAAATGGGGGAAAGTCATTCTTTCTGACAACAGCATAGAATTCCTTTGTGTACAAACATCACATCTTGTTGACCCACTCATCAACTGAGGGACATCTGGGTTGGTTCCATATCTTTGCTATGGTAAATAGTGCTGCAATGAACATTGTTGTGCTAGTGGATTTAGTAGGTCCTTGTTTCTGGACAATTGGATAAATGCCTAGTAGTGGAATTGCTGGGTCATAGGGGAGCTCTATGTTTAGTCTTTTCAGGAGCAGCCATACTGCTTTCCATAGTGGTTGAACAAGTTTGCACTCCCACCAAAAGTGTAGTAGTGATCCTTCCTGGCCACATCCCCTCCAGCATTGTTGTTACTAGTTTTCTTGATCCTGGCCATTCTAACTGGAGTGAGGTGGAATCTTAGAGTTGTTTTGATTTGCATTTCTTTTATGACCAGAGATGTTGAGCATTTCTTCATGTGTCTATAGGCCATTTTTGTTTCTTCTTCAGAGAAGACTCTCTTTAAGTCATTGGCCCATCTTTTAATGGGATGGTTGTTACTTTGGAGATTAGTTTTAGAGTGATTCAATTTTTTGAGCTGTTGATATATTTTAGATATGAGGCCTTTGTCTGTTGTATGGTTGGTGAAGGTCTTCTCCCACTCTGTAGGCTTTCAAGTTAGTTTTCTATCTATGTCTTTTGCCATACAAAAGCTCTGCAGTTTAATGCAGTCCCACTTATCCAGCCTTTATCTGATTTGTTGTGATTCTTGGTCCTTATTAAGAAAGTTTTGACCTGTGCCAACGAGGTCTAGTGTATCTCCTATTCCTTCTTCTAAAATTTTCAGAATATCGGCTTTTACCTCCAGGTCTTTGATCCATTTGGAGTTAATTTTAGTGCAGGGTGACAAAGAAGCATCCAACTTTAGTTTTCTGCAGATGCTTAATCAGTTCTGCCAACACCACTTGTTGAAGAGGATATCATTCTTCCATTCCATTTTTTTGGCTCCCTTGTCAAAGATTAGGTGGCCGTAGTCCTGTGGTTTAATATCTGGGTCCTCAGTACTATTTCATTGGTCTTCAGGCCGGTTCTTGTGCCAGTACCAAGCTGTTTTGATTATTATAGCTCTGTAATAGAGTCTAAAGTTTGGTATTGAAATTCCTCCTGTTTTTGCTATATGGGGTCTTTTATTATTCCATATGAAATTTTGGGTTACCGCTTCTATTTCTTTAAAGAATGACATTGGTATATTGATGGGCATTGTGTTGAATTTGTAGATAGCCCTTGGCAAGACTGTCATTTTCACAATGTTGATTCCTCCAATCCAGGAGCATGGGAGCTTTTTCCATTTCCTTACTTCTGTTTTAATTTCCTTTTTTAGGGTTTTAAAGTTTTCATCAAAAGGTCCTTTACATTCTTAGTTAAGGTAATTCCTAGGTACTTTATTTTCTTTGAGGCTATTACAAAAGAAGTTGCTTTCCTGAATGTTGCCTCATTCCTCTCACTGTTGGCATAGAGGGAGGCGGTTGATTTTTGAGGGTTAATTTTATACCCTGCTACCCTTCCAAAGTTCTGAATCAGCTCAGGAACATTGGAGTAGAGTCTACAGGATCCTTTAAATACAGAATCATGTCATCTGCAAAGAGGGGAAGTTTTACTTCCTCTTTCCCTATTTGGATTCCCTTTATGCTTGTTTCTTGCCTCATTGCACTGGCTAGGAATTCTAATACTACCTTCAAGAGGAGTGGAGAGAGTGGGCATCCTTGTCTTGTTCCTGATTTTAGAGGAAATGTCTTTAGCTACTCATCATTAAGTATAATACTAGCTGTGGGCTTGTCATACAAGCCTTTATTATATTGAAGAATGTTCCATGGATTCCTAGTTTCTCCAGTGCTTTTTACATAAAGCGGTGTTGGATCTTGTCAAATGCCTCTTCTTCATCTATTGAGACAATCACGTGATTTTTTTCCTTGCTCCTGTTAATGTGTTGAATTATATTAATTGATTTGCGTAAGTTGAACCAGCTTTGCCTACCTGTGATGGATCCTTTTGATCATAGTGTATAATTTTTTGATGAGTTGTTGTAGACGGTTGGCCAGTACTTTGTTGACAAGTTTTGCATTGCTGTTCATCAAAGAAATAGGTCTATAGTTCTCTTTCTTTGATGAATCTCTATCTGTTTGGGGATGAGGGTTATTCTGGCTTCATAGAATGATTTTGGTAAAGAACCTTCATTTTCAATTAGGATGAAGAACTTGAGGAGTATTGGTGTGAGCTCTGCTTTGAAGACCTTATAGAATTCAGCTGTGAATCCATCTGGCCCTGGGCTTTTCTTAGGTGGAAGTTCTCTTATTGCCATTTCTATTTCAGAGCTTGAAATAGGCCAGTTTAGTTGGGTTATTTCTCCTTGGTTCAGTGTGGGTATGTGAATATTGGCTAAGAATTCATCCATTTCTTCTAGATTCTCAAATTTGTTGGCGTAAGATTTGAGAAGTATTCCCTCATGATACTCTGGATCTTGGTAATTTCTGCAGTGATATTATCATTTTTGTCTGTGATTTTGTTTATTTCGGTATGCTCCCTTCTTTTTTTGGTAAGATTTGCTAAGGGATGGTCAATTTTGTTAATTCGTTCAAAGAACCAACTCCTTGTTTTGTTGATTCTTTCTATAGTTTTTTTAGATTCCAATTCATTTAATTCTGCATTGATTTTAATAATTTGCTTCCTTCTAGTGGGATTAGGGTTGGTTTGTTACTCTTTTTCCAGGAGCTTAAGGTGACACATTAAATTGTTGGTTTGTGAATTTTCCAAATTGTTATTGTAGGCACTCAGAGCTATAAATTTTCCTCTGAGTACTGCCTTTTCCGTGTCCCAAAGGAGCTGGTATTTTGTGTGCTCCTTTTTGTTAAATTTCATAAACTGTTTGATTTCTGTTCTGATCTCTTTGATGACCCATTGTTGATTCAGCAATGTGTTGTTCAGTCTCTATGAGTTACAGGGTTTTCGTTGGTGGAGATGTGTGTTCAATTCCAATTAGCTGCCATTGTGATCTGAGAGAGTGCAGGGAATAATTTCAGTGTTTCTGAATTTTTCCAGGTTTGTTTTATGGCCTAAAATACGGTCTATTTTGGAAAAGGTTCCATTTGATGCTGAAAAATAGTTTATATTGTGCTGTTGCTGGGTGGAATATTCTGCAGATGTCTGTTAGATCTAGTTGGTCTATATAGTTGTTCATTTGTAAGATTTGTCTGTTGAGTTTTTGCCATGTTGATCTGTCCATTGGTGAAAGTGCTGTGATAAAGTCAGCAACAATCACTGTGTTTCAATCTATGCATGGTTTCAGTGAAAGTAAAGTTTGCTTGATGAAGGTTGGAGCTCTGGGATTTGGTGTGTAGATATTTAGGATGGTTATGTCCTCCTGGAGGAAAGATCCCTTTAGCAGTATGTCTTTTCTCACTAATTTTAGTTTGAAGTCTATTTTATCTGATACGAGGATGGCAACTCAAGCCTGTTTATGGGGGCTATTAGCTTGATAGAGTTTATTCCAACCTCTCATTTTCAAAAGATGTTTTTTTTGGGGGTGGGTGGGTAAGATGTTTCTCTTGAAGACAGCAGAAAGATGGATCTTGATTTTTGATCCAACTAGACAGATTATGCCATTTAATTGGAGAGTTAAGTCCATTGATATTGAGAGTCAGGATTGAGAAATATTTATTCGTTCTTGCCATTTTTGCAAGCTTTCATTAGGACCTTTGTCTTGATACTTTTTGTGGTGCTTAGCTGTTATGAGTTATAGGTGCCATGTCTTTCTCTGTATTACATTTGTGATGGTTTTCTATGTGTAGAACATCTTTGAGAATTTTCTGTAATGTTGGTTTGGTTGCTACATAGTGTTGCAGTTTTTCCCTGGAATGGAATGTTTTTATTTTTCCCTTGGTTATGAATGAGAGCTTAGCAGGGTACAGTATTCTTGGTTGGTAGTTATTTGACTTCAGGGCATGACATACATCCTTCCACTCTCTTCTTGCTTGCATGGTCTCTGCTGAGAAATCTGGGGTTATTCTCATTGGTTTGCCTTTATAGGTGATTGTTCTCTTCTCCTTAGCTGCTTTTAGGATCCTATCTTTTCTCTCTATTGATCCAGTTCAGATTATAATGTGGCGGTGGGATGTTCCTTTCTGGTCAGGTCTGTTTATGGTTCTAAAAGCTTCTTGTATCTGGATGGGCCTGCCCTTCTGGATATTTTGGAATTTCTCTGAGATGATTCCCTGAAGTATATTTCCAATACCATTGACCTCTTTCTCCAGGCCCTCCTCAATACCAATTAGCCTTAAATTAGGTTTCCTAATTGTATCTTGGACCTCCTGTAGCGTTTTCTCATATTTCCTAGATTTGAATTGACTCATTTTCTGTTCTTTCTCTATAACTATTAAATGTTCTTCAAACTCGGAAATTCTCTCTTCTGCATTGTCTAACTTGCTATCAAAGCTATCTACTTTATTCTTCATCTCCCTTGCCTCTAATTGCTCATTTTTGATGCCTTGCATCTCTTGTTTTAGATCATGTATGGATTTCTTTAGCTCCTTGATTTCCATTTGACTGGTTAGCTCAGCAGCTTTATTCTCTTTGGACATTTGTTGGAGTTCGGTCACCTTTTTGTTTGTGGATTCTATGAATTCGTCCATTTTTCTTTGAAAAACCTTTATTATGGCCTCCTTTATGGCTTCCTCTTTTTCACATATCACCTTGTTTATGGTTTCCTCTTGTTTAGCTATGGCTTACTACCTTATCTCTTTCTTTATGTTTTCACACTTTTCATTAATGATGTTTCTCAATTGCATTTGTATAGCACTTGGAAGGCTCTCCTCTAGATTTGCCACTGACTGTTCCATTGCCTGTTTATGTTGGGTCGGAGATGCCATTACTTGATTTGACATTTTTCTTGAGTTTCTTGTTCTGCCCATTTGAAAATGGGGCAAGATTAATACTAAACAAGATTATAATTTTTTAGATATTACCAAGCTAGACCTTTCTAGTTGGCAGACAATTGATGTTCGTTCTTTTAGATTGGCACTATCACTCTTTCTTTCTTTTTGTGCACTTACAGACAAATGTAATACAATCACTGATGACCAATTTATGACCAAAACAATAAACCCCTCAATCCAAACTCTATTATATTTAAGTCCCTCTGGACTTAGAGTATAATTGAACACCTAGATACACAGCGTTGCTCAACAACCATCAAATGTAGATTCATGCATTATAAGAATTGAAGGATGAACAGAGGACTAGAGATAGAAAAATAATATGAAAGATGACAAGGTAGGTAGGAAAAGAATAATACAGGAATGTAAGATTATTATAATAATGAAGAAAAGTTATCATGCAAGGATAACTGACCTAAGGTGATAGACAGGTAGAGTATTTGAATACAAAGTTTAGATGAACTTAGATAAAACTTTGAAAATAAGAAGCGTAATAAGAATATATAGAGAGAAGAGGGAGGTAGATATAGGAGATTTCAATTATACCAATTTTAAAAACGAAAAAAATAAACAAAACAACAAGAACTGAAACAGAACACATACACACACACAAAAAAAACTATAACAAAAACAAAGACAGAAACAAAACAAAACAAAACAAAACAAAAACAGGTCAGGGAGTATTCCTCCCTGTTCTCAGTTCTTACCGAAGAGATACTAGAGTTGAGAACCAGGAGTTTAAAAGCAGGTGACTGTATCAATATGGATATCATTTTTATTCAGACTGTACCCAGAGCTGTCACTGTGTTTCTAGGAACAACCACAGTCACACCAGGATTGCGGGAAAAGAGAGGAGAAACAAAAAAAGGATTGAATCATATCATTAGAAAAAAAGGTGTAGGTTAAGTGGCAAAGAGAAGTATAAGAACATCTAAACATGCAAATAAAATGGGGTAGAAGGGAAAAAAAGGATACTCTTCAGTATTTTTTTTGTGGGGAGGGAGGATAGGAAACTTATGTCTCCACTGAACTCAGGATCTAAACACTTCACAAAGTCTTTTTTCTCTTGTGATTTGGCTTTGCGGTTTTTTGGATCAGATTGCTTGATTAGTAAAACAAAGCTGAAAGATCTGTGGCTGGCTTTGTTTACCAGGTCTGTGGCAGGTGCAGGGGGATGGACTTCAGCAGCGCTGGGGCCGGATTTCTGGCTAAGGGATCTCTGGGAAATCCTTTGCCAGTTAGAAACATGGCGCCATCAACAATACCTCTCAGGCTTCAATTGCTTTGGCCGGGTCCTTGCCAGCAGTAAAGATGGCATTGCTCTCAGCTGGAAGGGGAGGGGCTCCCTCCCAATGCTGTTCCGCGAGCAGAACTGGAAACTTCTCCTCAGAGGTACTCACAAATTGCTGGATTATCTGTGAAGCGGCAGGTCCGTGGGCTGCCAGATGTCGGCTCTGGGCTTGCGCAGACTCTGTGTGGCTCTGTCTTCAGCTGGAGGGTCTGCGCTGGTAAGAGGCACTCTCTGGGCTCTGATTCAGAAGAGCCTTTTCTCTCCCGCCACTCCGGGGCTGGCAGGGCTCCATGCTCTTTTCTCCCGCCGGTATTCTGCCTTTTTTTTCCTTTCTGCCTGAAATCTCTGTAGTGCTAAAGCTTACTTAGGATCAATTTCTGGTAAAAACAAAAAAAAAAAAAAAAACAAAAAGAAACAAAACAAAACTCTCTCCTGCACTGCCAGAGCATGAATCTTGGCAGGAGCTCAGTATGTCTCACACTGAACTGCCGCCATCTTCCGCTGATCTCGCACATTTTCCTCTTATACTGTGCCTTTCTCCCACAGATGCACCCATGAGTACACTGTGCATAAGATGAAAAATACAGATACAAAGTTCGTTACTATATTTCCAGTAATCAATAATATTTTAATCTATTTATGTACTTAGCTATTCCCTGATTGCACACCTTGTGCTATTTATTTTTCCATTTACATGTCCAGAGTAGTACATGTGTCCATTGAAAAATAGTTCAAAAATTAAATGGAGTGAATGAGTGAAAACATGATAGCAAATAACTTGGGTGACAATGACAGGCAATATCTATGGGAGCTAATTGTACATTACATTGAGTCCATGAGCTAAATAGGTACAAAAATTATTTAGAAAAGGGGACTGTTAACTGGAGTTATAGGCCAGTGGTCCAGGTCCCTTTAGGATTCTAACATTACAAATCCAGCTAAGTGTCTCAATGTAATGAAGAGTCATGTTGAAGTTCAGAGATCTAGGATAAAGGGTAGAATGAAAAGAAAGTGTAGGTGGAGTGGCCCATAAGATCAAAGTACTTTCAACTCATATATATATATATATATATATATATATATATATATATATATGAGTTGAGTATTGTTGAGTATTGTCATAAAAATAATCTGGGATTAGAAAGAATAAAAGAGATGAAATTACATGCAGAAAATTATTCGACCACACTCTTACACAATTAATTTACACTAAAGACAAATAACAGAGATTTGTTACACAGCATGTGCACACCTGGAAAAAAGCAAACTATTTTAGGCCCTTAGTTCACTGAGGTAATCCTTTACATTTACAGGAAGAATTCGGTCACCAAAAAAAGTATGTATAATTAAGCACTTATGTTCAAAATGTGGTCCAACTGATTGCTAGCTTCCTTCTATTTTCTGAGGGATTTTAGACAAATTATTAATGCTGTCATCATAATGTCATAATTCATGGAAATAATCTGGTCCCTAAGTGATGACTATTCCTTCTTTGCTTGTAACTTCATCAGGTCTACTGAGTTAGGGAATGGTTTGTTTCATTAAACTCTTACTATTTATTTTCATGATAGTCATGGATGTACTCAGTTCCTTATCATAAAGGTTTCATCAATAAGTCTTGCCCTTCCTGTAGACCAAGGTGATTGTAGAAGAAAATATAAAATTCAGTCAGGGATGCTTAGCTTTTCATCTGCTTTCTGTTAAATTGTGGGCACAAAAAAAGAGCCAGTGCTTACTAGCAAAAGGCATTTCAAACGTCTACCATCAAACTAAAAGTGTAAAGATATTTTTAACAACATAAAGTGTTGCTTTTGATATTCAGTTCTATAGCAATAGAGAAAGCTGCATAGAGGTAATATATATCTGTTGGACATACAGCTAATGTTTGGTAAACATCTGGAGGACATGGGAGTGTGTAGAGGTCATCTCAACATAGAACTGAAAGTGAACAAAGATGGCTAAGTGGCAAGGTAGTGCAACATAGCAATAAGGAGTGTAGCAACTTTGCTGAATGAGGTGATTCAAATATTCAAATATGTAGATTGTGATTGTTAGTAGAGAAGCTTGAATACAATTTTGATGAGCCAGACTTTTAAAAACTTGGAATCAATCTTACATAGCACGCAAAAGAAGCAGGATTATACTTCAGGGAGAATATTAAAATACAGTCCTAAAAATAAAAAGAGACATCAAATAAGGCCTTTAAAAGATGATGAATCATAATTTTAGGCCTAGATAGCCATAAAAACTGAGTTAGGTTTTTAATTTTTTTTCTTTAAATTAGTTTTGTCTACGAGTGTTTTCTTTCACATACTCTAAAAAGTCACCACGTATAAAATTACTAATTGATAAGTTTGTCAATGCATCCTGGCATTTAAAAACAAAAACAAGTTTGGCTAGGAGTTTGGCCTAGTGGTCGAGTGCTTGCCTAGCATGGGTTCCATTACTGGGTTAGAAAAAGGCAAAAGTGGTGCTGTGGCTCAAATGGCAGAGCTCTAGTCTCGAGAAAGCTGAAGGAATTCAAGCCAGGACTGGCAAAAAAAAAACAAAAACAACAACAACAACAAAAAAAAACACAAGTTAAGAAATATTTCTAGCAGGCAGAAAGTTATGTCTTCCTTTTACCTCATCTGCTTTCCCTATGGCCTCAAGCCATTTACATTCACTAATGTTGATGTTTACATCACAAGTCTTATAGGAATATGGCCATATGATGTGATGCCGTGTATACCTAACTTCTGTAGCATAGAATAACTGTAAGCCCTTTTGATGCTTCTATTAGTAGTGCCTCCCACTTTCATTTTATTCAAGGGTAAGCCCCAAGTTGAATTCATTTATTCACCAGTTGGTGGGTATTTCAATGATTTATAAGTTGGTGGCTCCTGTGCTAAAGTTGATTCAAAAAAAATATGTGCAAGTATTTGTGGTCATATTTTTAAACTACTTTGAGAGTATGTTGTTAGACTGGAAGTACCAGATCAAACGACAAAAATATTTTGAAATTTGTAAGAAACAATAGATACGATTTCCACAGTGACTATACCAGCTGGCTTTGCTAAAACATTGTGAAAAAGTTCCAGTTACTTTACCCTTGCATACTGTTTAATTCTGTTTAGTTTAGGCCAGTGTAATAATGATAACTATATTTTTTGGTGGGTCATGGTGTTTGAACTCTGGACATGGGTACTGTCACTGAGCTCTTCAGCTCAAAGTTACTTCCCTACTTTCTGTTTTCTACAGATTAATTGCAAATAAAAGTCTCAGGTCCTTTTGTGCCCAGGCTGCCTTTGAATATTGATCCTCAGATCTCAGCCTCCTGTGTAGCTAGGATTACAGACCATCCCCAGTTTAACTAACTATACTTTTAGCTCTCGTTATATTTTTAAGAAAATATAATTGTGTTGTTAGCATTAAGGTGTTGTACAAAGGGGTTATATTTTCATAAGTCATGTAATGAATACATTTCTTTTTAGAAAATATCACCTCTAGAAATGAACATACAGACCTATTTCCACCTAATTTTAGATAAGGAAACAAAAAGAATGAATGGTATAAAGACAGCATCTTAAAAATGGTGCTGAAAGAATTGGTTTCACATCTGTAGAAAGTGAAGTTAGGTCCTTCTGTATCTTCCTCCACCAAATGCATCAAAGACCCTGAGGTAAAAGAATACCTTCAAAATATTACAGGAAGGAACAGGAGATACAGTAGGGCTCCTTGACACAGGTAGAAACTTACTTAATAAAAGCCCAGAAAGACAACAAATCAAAGAAAGTTTGAACAAATGGTACTGCATTAAACTACAGAGCTTCTGCATGGAAAAGGTCATGGGTAGTGAGATAAATGGAATAAACACTGAAGAGTATCTTCACTAGCCATATGCCAGACAAAGGTCTTCCTTGTAAAATATACTTAGAACTCAAATTAAATTCCCCCAAGACAAACACTCAAACTGTCTCAGTTAAAAAAAAAGAGCTAAAGACTGGCCAATAGACATATGAAGAAATGCTCAATATTTCCAGCTATAAATGAAATGCAAATGAAAACAACTTTGACATTCCACCTCAACCCAGGTAGAATGGGCATTGTTATCAAGAAATCTAATAGTAACATGCTAACAAGGATGTGGCCAAAAGGGATCACTACTACACAGGGAAAGCAGTGTGGAGAATCCTCAAGGGACTAAATATAGAGCTCTCCTATGACACAGCAATCCCCCTCCTGTAGCATCACCAAGTTGATTGCAGCATTACTTACCATAGCTAAGATATGGAACCAACCCAATGCCCTTCAGTACATGAATGAATCAAGAAAATATGGCATAAATACACAATGGAATTCTACATTGCCTTCAGCAAGGATGACATAGCTATATTCATAAGGAAATGGAAAGACTTGGGGAAAAAAACAGTAAATGAACTAAGACACACCCAAAGAAACATAGGCTTCATGATTTCTCGCATTTGTAATAACTACTATATATTTTGGATTTGCCCAGCAAAAAAAATCATAATAGCTCAATAGTTATGAACATATGAACATATGAGATGATGGTAAAGGAAATCAACTCCAAGATATAGAAACAAGAGGTTTTTCTGTGTGATTGTCATTTTTAATGCACTATGGAAAGTTATTTCTTTTTCTTTAATATTTTAACTCTATGTTTTATTTTCTTCCATCACTGTATGTGATTTTAGTATCTGGTATACATGTTTATTTAAATTAGGGAAGGGAAAGGGAAAAATAAAATGGACAAAGTTCAAACCAGTATAATAGCTATATTGGCAAGACAATATGTTGCAAATGAAATTTACAACTTGGGGTAAAGGGTGTTTTGGGGAGGAAAAGTAGGAGAAAAACATGGGAGGGGATTTCTAAAGAAATGTACTCATTACCTTACATATGTAACTGTAAATTCTCTGTATATCTGTCAGCCTGACAATATAATTAAATGTCACCCCTTCCTTTTATTCTTTATTCTCAGGCATTTCTGTTGTGAGGGATAGACATTTCAGTATGGAGCCTTATATTTTTCTCCCTTTCAAATGGAGTCTGTGTTCATTCTGGTGCTATTGGGGCACGTTCATACTTCTGCACAATCACTTTGGCAGAAATACTGAGAACCATTAGGATGTTGTACTTGTTCTTGTTCGCTAGTCCAGGGGATGAATTCAGTGCCTTGGAGCTATCTTTTACTCAAGACTAGTACTAGAACACTGAGTTACAGCTATTCTTCTGGAATTCTGGTAGTTTATCGGAAATGAGAGTTACACAAAGGATGTCGAATTTGGCCTCGTGATACAGTGCTTGCCTACCATTCACGAAGACCTGTTTTGATACCTAGGTACCACATACCTAGGTAGTGATGTTGTAGCTCATGTGATAGAGCTCTAACCTAGAAAAAAAACGAAGGATAGTGTTCAGGCCCTGAGCTCAATGCCCAGTGCTAGCAATAAACAAACAAGTAAATGAAAGAGTTTCACAGGCTTTCATGCTCAAACTGGCTCTGAACTGTGCACTCCTCAGATCTCAGCCTTTTGAATAGCTGAGGTTACAGGCGTGAGTCATCTGCATCTGGCTTGTATATGTTTTTGTGTGCATACAAAAAAAAAACCAACAAAAACAGAAAAAAATACCATTTTGATGCTTCTTTATGTATTTTCTACTTTTGTCTGTTTGGTTAAGATGTAAATGACAGACCTGTGTACATTCAAAATTCAAAAAAAACATATGTGGCTTTTGAATAATATTAAAACATTATCAACATTTTCAAACATTAATTTTTGACACTCTAAGTTATAAATAAATACTTTTTTCTGGCATCTATGGAATAGATCTACTTGAAAAAAATCTGTTTTTCATATATGAGGTTTCTCTAGAAAAAATATAGCTCATGGTTATTTCCTAAATTTTAATTTCACTGTCATTTAACAATATTAAATAAGAGCAAAGTGAACATTTCCATTCACCCTCTAATAAAAGACTTTCCAGTATGAATGGTGATAAGATCACATCTTTAAATTTTAAGTTTATATTGCACCTAATATCATATTCTTATGCATTACTAATCAGACAGAAGATAGAACAAACTGTAGTTTTGTATTTAACCCTAAAGAAAAAGTTGGTCAAATTCACATGTAGACTATCTATATCTCAGTAGCTACAAAATTCATTTTGCCTTTTGTTTACCAACCATATTTGATATATATGGGTTCATATGAAGATGAATCATAAGAAATTCAAGTGAACCACTTGTTTAAATTCAAACTGTGTCCCAAATTGCACATTAAGTTCCATCTCTTCCATGAGATTCTTCTGAATCCTGTGAATGTTACCTCTTCTAAATTTACAGTTTTTGTTTTGAGATGTTCAGCATATCTTATTGCTCATAATTTGTAGGAGGGAGTTTCATTTTCACATATCCATTTATATGTACAATATACCTCAATCGGGCTTGCCCCTTCCAATCTTCTTTCTTCCCTCCATTCTTATTCTGATCTCAACAAATTTCATTGCTCTATTTTTGCACATGTGCCACAAATGTTATTTTCTATATGCTTATGTTCTCTGGCACATTATGAAATGTGTATTTTCTTCATTTCTTTAATGCTCAATGTGTATTGTTTTGTTGTTAAAATGTAATTGCAAATATAATAAGCATAGGAAGCAAATTTTTCTACTAGTCAAATTCTTGCAATTATGCACCGCTATGGAGTGAATTTTTGATCACACAGGAGGTTTTTTTCTTAGTTCATGTGTTTCTTTTTCACTCCTACTCCTGTCTTATTACCTTTAATCAGCAATGTGCTCATATTTTGTTTATGGTTTTTTTTTCTCTATACTGGGACTGGAACTCAGTACCTGAGATTTTCATTCATTTGCTGCTGCTCTACTGACTGAACCATGACTCTAACATGATTATTTTAAATCATTCTATACTTCACCTCATACTGTATCTGTATTTTACTCATGCATGGTATAATAGTTTCATATGATAGGCATGTATATAATACTTTAAACTTTTTCTTATTCTGCATTTTTCATGGTTTAAAATTCCTAGAATATACTGCAATATATACTTCCAGTTGAGTAAAGAACATTTTTCTTTCCATAGAAAAATTATGGTAATTAAAGACATAGCTTTTGATGTTTTTTAAATCATACTTATATTTATTTCCTTTCAATGAATAGAACAAAGAAAATTATTTTCAGATTGGAAAATTACAATAATGAATTCAAGCATTCTGTTCAGTGTTTGCCACCTAGATTTGTCATTTTGTATGTATACTCACAAACTATTTTAGAGCTCGTTGTTTAGGAGAGTAGGTTATCGTTCCCTCAAACGGAATAAACTAATTTATATTTGCCTTCTAACTAGAAACAACTGTTAATAACATGGAAATGTAATGAACAGAAGCCAAGAATATTTCTCAGGCTCTTTCCATTTTACTCACATAATATTCCTTAAAAATGACTACATTTTAGCGATTTTTGGCTAATGTAGGAAACAAGTCATTATAATGTCTTGTAATCATGTTGCTTTTCTAAATCGTTTTTGACTATGACAGTTCATTTTTAATCCAGCTAGCTGTTTGCATTATGTTAATGTGATAAAAACCAAAACCGCAATTTTGCAAGCTCTTGGCACTAAAATAATGCATATCCTTAAAGAGTTCACTTCTTGATTCAACAGTAAAAGAAAAAAAAATAAATCAGTTTGTTGCCTATATTGGTGTTTATTAGCAGCAGGACAAAGGTGGGTTTTAGTAACTACATAGCTTATTTTCTCAGCCTTTTTAAAAAATCTTCTGCATTGAATTCTGTTACATAGGAATTGGGCAGCTAAATATCTGTAATAATATGGACAAACTAGGGAGAAAACATGAGATCAGGGAAATCTAAAGGAGTAAGCAAAAAATTAGCAAATCAAATATTCACACCTTCCATGAGAAGATTACAGTGTGTATAATTGCTGGTTAGGAAGGAAAAGTAGGCGGGTGTGCTGTTTTTGCCTCCACCAGCAAGTCTAAGGAGAAGCTGCTGTAAATTGTATCCTTAGAGGTACGTACATTACATGGTTCTTTTTAATTGCAGTTGAGAAAGAGAAACAGATGTGCATACCTATGTATGCACACACACTCTTTCAAATTACTATCTAATATTATATTGCCTTATTAGTCCGTTGCTCTTCTTGCTGCATTGCAAATTTAAGATACACAACTCACTATTTTCCCATCAATTTTATCTATTATCTTAAGTACTGGACTAGCAAAAAAAGTTTCATGTGCATATTTCAGGATAACATAAACTGAAATCCAGGAGATACTGAAAAATGTTTCTTAAATGATTCAAAGAAATGGAGCAAACACAGAAAGGTAGTTAGGAGATTCCTCAAAAAACTTGACTAGAACTACCCATGATACACATCTCAAACACTATCTAAAAGATTACAAATAAGGATACAGTAAAGAAGAAAGACACATGTTCATGTTCACTATTACACATTTCACCATAGCAAAGTTATGTAAATAGAATAGTTGTCTTTCAATGGACAATTGGGCCACATTATATAAGTATGTTTTATTTAGATATTATTTGTTTTATGTGCGTATTTACAACATATCTAAGTATATACAAATTAAAAAACATTTTTCTCTTATGTTGAAGTTAGATCTAAATTATAAATGTATAATTTAAATAGATGGGCAAATATAGATAAACAGGATCATATGCATATATATATTTGCATACACACAAATTCATTGATTTTATACAGGGAGGATTCCAATCATGTAACTTTTGAATTACATACAGTTCAACAAAATGAATATCAAAAATATGGAATGTATGTTGTGTTACAAGGTTGGAGTTAAGAGGATGAGAAGCGGACAAAGGGAGGGAAAATGGTTGGCAAATTCAGATACAATATTCAATATACATATGTCAAATAAAACCAGGAAAAATGAAGAGATGGATTAGTTCAGGAGAGATTGACTGTGTGGAGAATAGTGAAAGATGTGTTGTTGTTAATCTATATGTATTGTACACACAACCTGACATGTTAAATTGAACCCCTACTTACAATTACATAAAAATGGACAGGAAAACAAACAGACAGATAGATATTAGCTAGTGAGGTTGGCTGCAAGCTACTACTCCTAGCATGTAATCCCAGCTACTCAGGATACAGAGATCTAAAGATTGCAATTCACGACCAGCCTGGGCAGGAAAGTTCATGAGATTTTTACCTGATTAATCATCCCAAACTCAGAAATGGAGCTTTGGCTCAAGTAAGGGAGCACTGATCTTGAGCACAAAAGTTCAAGGAAAGAGCGCAGGCCCTGGGTTCAAATCCATGGCCCATTTTTAAAAAAAGAAAAAAAAACAACAATATATTTTTAATAATGCTCCAAAATATTTAATCAAGTTTCTATGGCCATATCTGGAAACATGACCATAACTAGACTAAAAGAAATTGTACCTTTTTTCTTCCCTCTTATGGTGAATAGTATTGCAGATGTCTGGTAAAATATTTTTATTTAAACAAATATGAAATGTTAATCTACTGTAATCCATAAAAATAGGCATTAATATGAACACAAATGTAAATGAAACATTAGGTTATAAATATTCCCCTTAAACATACCATAGTGACTAAAGGGGAAAAAAATGGTTGTGTAGTCAAAGGTAAACTTAATACCGTCAAACAAATCTTTTGATGCAAAGCAAAGAATATTTGAAACCTGATATATGTCCATCAGAATATAATAAAAGAGAATTATTCAGCACTTAAATTTATCTTAGCAAAAGTGTGGTTAAATGTAGAACTTAAAATGTGTTATCATGAAGTGAGGGTATGGGGGAATACAGTCAAAATATTCAATACAAATGCTAGTAAACTAGAAAGTTTGAGGGGTAAGTTAGGTTGGGATTGATGGAAGAGATTGAAGGGGTGATTTGATTAAAATTTATTATTCTTGGAGTTGGAAGATGGCGCCGAGACAATAGGGACCGAGTCTACCTCTCTCCTACAAAAAGAACCAGGGAATCCCATGAGGCAATTACCTTAATAAACCCACAAGTACAAATTCAAGAAGTAATGGAGAAGTACACAAACCGGAAAAGAAATCCAAAAAAAGCTTATAACCAACATTCTCAAAGAATCCAAAATATGAGGACCCCTCCCCCACTCCTCGCCAACAGCTCCAAGCCAAGAAAGCCTCAGCAGAGGGCGCTGGGCCTGGGAAGTCACGAACTCCAGCAAGTGGCTGAATCCAGACACAATAACCCACATAGACCAGGCACAGACAGCACAGAGGGCAGCAGAGACCAGAGGGGAGGCGAACAATGCTCCAACACCGCTGAGCATCTCACAGCCAAACCCCATCATTAAGTAGTGGAGCTGGTTCTCCCAAACCCATTGGGAAAGCAGAGCTAGTGGCAACTACAGAACTTAACTCAGAACCCTCGCACCTCACCCAAGAAAGACTGGCAAGTGCAGGGGGGCAAGGAATTCAGAATCTTGCCCCTTCCCCCAACAGCCCTCTCCCCCAGGACATTGACTGGAAGACTGACAGGCAGGTGGACACTAAGACCCAAAGAGGACAGAGGTGGCCCTGGTCCTACCTGCCCAAAAGCCTCCTCTCCAAGGCCACTGAATTTGAGACTGAAGGGCATTGAGACCCTGCCTTCCAACAGTGGATGGGGGTGTGTGTGAGTCTGGGAGCCAGCATCTGACTGACCTAAACCTAAGTGGGGCGCCCTCCTGCTTGGAGCTTCCAGCAGAGACAACACCAAGGTGACCCCCCCCATGGAGTCACAGAAAGACTCTCTGCAAAAGCTACTGAAACAGAGCAGTGAACTGAAGGGCAGACCAGCAGGGGCCAAGCTCACCCAACCAGAGCCAGAAAGGTGCAGCTATGCCCTCAGAGCTTAGGTCCTCAGCTGGGCCCCTTCCCTGGGAACAGGGTAGAAACCACTCAGACTAGTTTAGCTGAGAGCTACCAGAAATTCCCAAACCCCAGGCCCTCAGCTGGGCCTTACTACTGGGAAAAGGGTATTAAAACTAGCCATACAATAGGCTAGTTGAGACTGAAGTGCACAAATCCATCCTACAGCCCACTGTGGGGACACTGGTTGGGCTGAGAGCTAGCCATGCAGTGGCACACAGCCTCTAGGAACAGGCAGAATACCTGTAAAAGCTGCAAACTCTGACCTAGTGAGCAGCAGAACTAATTTGGCTGAGAACCACATGTATACACAGATTCCCAGAACCACCAGTCCCAAACCAAGACTGCCACCTACCAACCAAAGAGTGAACCTACAACAACAGTCTTCAATGCCCCGGAGAGCTCAATGATGAATTATGACATATATAAATAATGAAAGTCCCACACAAAGCCCAAAAGGAAACAAGAGTGAAGGGACGAGAGAGATATCACCATCCCAAGAAATGACACCTGAAGAGACATGAAATAAGGAGATGATTGTAGACATGACTAAAGAGTTTAAAGCAGAGTTACAAAAAAAATTTCAGGAATATAAGCAGGAAATTACCAAGGAGCTTCTCGAATACAAAAGGGAAATGGAAGTAAAGATTATTACCCTCTCTGCAGACATGAGCAGCTCACTGTCCACAATTCAAGCAAAAATGGATGCATTAAGCAACAGGAGTAGAAATCTTAATCTCTGACAAAATCAACTTCTCAGTAAAATCAGTACATAAAGATAAAGACGGCCACTGCATATTAGTAAAGGATGCAATCCATACCCTCAATATTACAATTATAAACATTTACTCCCCCAACACGGGAGCCTCCAAATACATCAAAAAAACTCTCTTAGAATTACAGAACAAGATAGACTTGAACACAATCATAGTGGGAGACATCACTACGCCACTCTCACCAAATGACAGGTCAACTCAACAAAAGTTAAGCAAAGACACCATCGACTTAAACGACACCATAGGCCAGCTGGCCTTAAAAGGTATACAGAGTCTTTTTATATTTTTCTCAGCAGCACACGCAACACACTCCAAAGTAGATCATATAATAGTTCATACAGAAAACTTAAGCAGGTACAAGAGAACTGATATAATCCCATGCATTCTATCTGATCACAGTGGAGTCAGACTAGTTCTGAACAATGCAGTAAAAGTCAAAAAACATTCCAACACTTAGAAGCTGAACAACACACTTCTGAATAACTCCTGGATTACAGATCAGATCAGAGAAGAAAAGAGCTAAGGTCCAGATGTTTTTTTTTCAATGCAGAATTCTATAAGATGTTTAAAGATGAAGTAACACATTTACTCTTGAAACTCTTCCAAGAAATAGAAGCAGAAGGAACAATACCAAACTCATTTTATGAAGGTAAAATTACTCTCATCCCCAAACCAAGGAAAGACCCAACAAAAAAAGAAAACTACAGACCTATCTCTCTAATGAACACAGACACAAAACTCCTCAATAAAATACTAGCAAACAGAGTCCAGAAACAAATTTAAAAAATTATACTCTACAATCAAGTAGGCTTGATCCCACAGATGCAAGACTGGTTTAACATTCACAAATCAATCAATGCAATATATCACATCAATAGAGCTAAGAATAAGAATCATATGATAATTTCTCTGGATACAGAGAAGGCATTTGACAAAATACAATACCCATTCTTGTTGATAGCACTAGAAAAAATAGGAATAAGAAGTACATTCCTTAAAATAATTAAAGCCATATATGACAAAACTACAGTCAGTATTATACTAAATGGTGAAAGACTGGAACTATTTACCTTAAAAACAGGAACTAGACAGGGATGCCCACTCTCTTCACTTCTCTTCAATATAGTGTTGGAGCCCTTAGCCAGAGCAATAAGGCAAGAGAAGGACATCAAAGAGATCCACATAGGGAAAAAAATTAAACTATCCCTATTCGCAAATGACATGATCCTCTGCTTGAGTGACCCAATAAGCTCCACTCCCAAAGTCCTAGAATTAACAAACTACTTTAGCAAAGTGGCAGGATAAAAAATTAAACTGCAAAAGCCAGTAGCCTTCTTGTACACCAACAATACACAAATGCAAGGCCAAATGAAGAAAATGATCCCATTCACAATAGCCCCCAAGAGAATAAAATACTTAGGAATCAACTGAACCAAACATGTAAAGGAATTATTTAATGAAAGCTATAAAAGCCTAACAAAAGAAATTAAAGAGCACAATAGGAAATGGAAAGATATCCCATGCTCATGGGAGAACCAACATAGTGAAAATGGCTATACTGCCAAAATTGCTATAGAAATTCAATGCAATCCCCATCAAAATCTCAAAGAGGTTCTTTACTGAAATAGAAGATATAATCCAAAGGTTCATGTGGAACAAGAAAAGACCTAGAATAGCCAAAAAAATTCTAGGCAAAAAGAGCAATGTTGGTGGTATTACAATACCAGACTTCAAACTCTACTATAGAGTCATAATAACAAAAACAGCATGGTATTGGCACAAAAATAGACCAGAAGATCAATAGAACAGAATAGCAGATCTAGAAATAGAATCACATAGCTATAGTCAACTTGTATTTGACAAAGGAGCCAAAGATATACAGTGGAACAAACACAGTCTATCCAATTATTGATGCTGGCAAAACTGGACAGCCACATGTAGAAAACTAAAAAATGACCCTAGCCTTTTGCCATGCACAATCATTAACTCAAAGTGGGTCAAAGAACTCAATATCCAACCAGAAACCATGAAGCTGCTACATGATAGCATAGGAGAGACACTGGATCCCATAGGCACAGGCAAAAGATTCCTGAACAGAATCCCAGGGTCACAACTTTTTTGGAGAGAGACTCGATAAATAGGATTACCTAAAAATAAAACGTTTCTGCACAGAAAAAAGCATAGCCACAAAAGTATAGAGACAGCCAACCAACTGGGAAAATATATTTACCAATAATACATCTGACAAATGCTTAACATCCAGTATCTACAGGGAACTCAAGATACTAATAACCCCGAAACCCAACAAACCATTCACTAAATGGGCAAGGGAACTAAAGAGAAACTTACCAAAAGAAGACATTAAAATGACAGAAAAGCTTATGAGAAAATCTTCATCATCCATGGTCATAAAGGAAATGCAAATAAAAACAATCCTAAGATACCACCTCACCCCAACAAGAATGGCCAAGATTTTGAACTCAGACAATGACAGATGCTGGCGGGGTTGTGAAGAAAAAGGAACCCTACTGCACTGCTGGTGGGATTGTAAACTAGTTCAGCCATTCTGGAAAACAGTGTGGAGGTTTTTAAAGAACTGAAAATTGACCTTCCCTACCATTCCGCCATACCACTTCTGGGCATCAACCCTGAACATCATAACCCAAGATACGATAAGGACACCTGCTCAGCTATGTTTATCTCTGCACTATTCACAATAGCCAGGCTATGGAAACAATTCAGATGCCCTACTGCAGATGAATGGATACAGAAAATGTGATATATATATATATACATACATACATACATACATAAAATGGAATTCTAAATAGCCAACAGACAAGATAAAATAACATCATTTGCAGGGATATGAATGAATCTAGAGCAAATTATGTTGAGTGAGACAAGTCAAGACCAAAGGAACAAAAGGCTCATGGTATCCTTAATATGTGGCTATTAGATCCAAACAGTACAAGAACAAGGACTCAATATTTGCATATCCAATGTTATGGACATGCTATAGGAAATATAAACACAACTAGATAGACATAAAAACCTATGACTAGACATAATGTTTTATTACATAGATTAATATGTATCTATGATATACAAACCCTTAGCGTAATTTTGATTATGTTCTAAAAACTAAGTGCCAGTGATTATATATAGAGATTCCCTTCTTGAATACTTGTTTGTTAAACGTGTCATTTGAAATATGATGTAAAAATAAATGTCAATATATTCTTTAATAAAAAATTTATTATTCTTGTAAATTGACATGTTGAATTGAATGCCCTTTATATCACTACTTACAAATAATAAACTATATTTTTTAACAAAATGGAGCTCAACTAAAGAACTACATGAAAAATAAAAGAAAATCAAAGTATCAAAACATAATTTAGATTAAATATGTCTGTCTGTAATCAAATGGAAATGACTTTGTACAAGACAAGACAAACATATATTCTTCTCCTTGATTCCAGTTTGATGCCCATGCCAATAGATTTGTCTGACGGTAATAATGTTTGAAGTGTTATCCAAATGAGCCATTGATATAGGCTGTGAATGATTCTACTTCGGATTTTCTTATTTCAAGGCATAAAATACTCCTGGGCTATGCTTCCAAGTGATTGATTGGCATTTAGGAAGAATGGTGTCAATCAGGTGGAGATATTTATCTATAATGTATCTGAGGACAAAATGGAGAATTTGAATACAGAGGTTCAATACCAATACTTACATTGGAGTCATCTGAACATTCCTTCATGCACATAGTGCCAACTAGCCTGTGATGATACAACTCAAATCTTTCCTTGAGCCCATAATGGCAGCTGAGCTACCCATATGTGGCCTTTGCCTCTGAGGACAGAGAGGAAAGATCACAAAAATTTTGATAGTTTTATTTAAAGTCCTACTCTACACCTAAGATGAATACTACATGTTCCCTTTTGACATCATAATTAGACAAGTAGAATGATTTTGCTAGAATTGAGTCTTTTCAGAGTCATGGGGAAGATTGTTTTGAAGTATCCACTTAGGTAATGAAAATTCAGTGTCATTATCATGTCAAGTAAATCAGTAAATATTTCTTTAATTACTGACCACTCAAATGCAAATACTTTAATATCTTCAATGTTAAATATGTTTAAGTAAACCTTTATTTAAAAAATACCAGAATGTAAAGGCTTCTAATAGAAAACATAAAGCATTTAAGACTTCCAACAAATGTACATTTTCTTTTTATATGATTCTTCTGGGAACTTTCTGGAATGACTTTGGTTCACTCTTGTTCTTAAGCAGCTCTCTAAACTTTGATATAGCACTTTCGATTAACTCAAAATCGGTGGGGCTATCTCAATTGTAGGATGAGTTTCTGAACTGGTTCATGAACAGCTCCAATTCCTTGAACATTAATAACCTTTCTACTCAGAGCCTACATTAATAGTCTTTCTAACAGAGACATGTCTTTCCACTTACAGACTTGAAAAGCACCAATAATGTTTTCAGGAGCTAAAAGTCAGATAAGAAGAAATATATCATCAAGCGATTGCTGCCTTGAAATTGCCCAGTAGAATATGAGCTTTCTAAGAAAATGTCTGAAGTTAATTGCACATTTTTATCCCTCTTTACAAAGAAAAGTAGGAATACCTACAGCAGGTTAAGATTTTTGCTTGACAGATAAGTAAAAGGAAAATCTTTTTGAACCTGGCAAAGTATGGCAATTAATTTAGTCAGTTAGGATATAAATTAAATGTACTGGTACTAGTTAGGCTTTGAATGTAAAAGCTAGAATCATCCTTAAATTGCAGTAGGGTGCACACAGACTCCAGACAAAATGGGATCTCTTCATAGGAATTAAAATTTTCCTTTATTTCTTTCAAATATCAGTTCTCCAAAGTGCCATTTGAAAGAAAACTTCTATAAGACACCTTCCATATTAGCCTCAGCTGGTGATGCTTTTGCTTCTCCTATTTCCTTGATGTAATATGTGGATGGTGGGGTATTTGCCACCCAAAAGCACTTTATGCATGGATGGAGTTTCCTGTGTAGTACTTTGAACTGTATAGATTTATTGGGTTTCTAAGGTACAGTATAGGAATTAAGTCAAAGAAAATGTATTTTTGAAACATGTAAAATAGATGCAGTTGTATTTGCTTAACAGAGAAGTAGATGCATTTGTTGAATTGTTCCACCTACCATACAGTAAAATAACAAAAAATAATTCTTGTTTCTTGAATGTATGGGCCTACCTAGACTCCTTCCTTAGATGCATAATTTGTATCTCTATCTACATTCCAGTCACAGTTTTTATAACTTTTGTGGTTAATATGTACAAAATACAAAATATTGTAGAATATTTAGGTTAATAAATAGGCAAACATATAGCTATAATATTAATCAACCTACATTAAATTTGTATTTAGCATAAGAGGTACTATGGTGTTTTAGCATAATAGGTGCTTTGTAAGAAACAGAGGCATAAAAATTTCATGTGAAATGGAAAGAAATGCATCTATACTTAATTTCAGTTAGCTTTATCATGTGATAAAGGTTTTATTTGCTTTTTAACTTGTCTTTTACATGTAACTGGTTGCAATATATTTCCCTTTTAAACTTTCCATAAGCTGAAGTAATATGAGAGAGGTAATTTTCTTATTTTTCTCTGCCCCTATTCTTCTTGACATTTCTCTCAAAATTCCTCCTCTTGTGTTATTTGCACTTTACCACTTCTTGGATCTTGAAAAGAACAACATACCCCAAAGTAGAAAAGTGACATGATCATTGAAAAAAAAAAAGATTTTTGTTCGCCATAGAAATTGCTACTGAAAATATATCTTAATTTTTCATTTTATGGAAAAATGAGGGAAGGTATTTTTATTTCTGGGTTAACACTATTCAAAAATTAAAAAATCAGTAAATATCGTATATGAAATAAACAGCCGCAAAATTCTATAATGTTTAAAACATACAAATTACCTACAGGGCAATCATTACAAGAAGTCTCCTGTTACACATTCAATAACTAATATACCAGTCCATATATGTAAATATGTGTAGTGCTTGAAAAATATTATATGATCACTCTTTCAAGGTTAAGTTTATGGATAAATGTCTTAATTAACATTATTGTGGAACCATTCGTTACTCCATAATTTTATATTATAAAGAGTCACAGATTAAATAACATCAATTCTAATCTCAAATGTATAATCCATTGACTTGATGTAAGACATTGAATTATTACCTGTGACTCTGCATCTTAATCTAAAATATTTGCTACTAACCAGAATATATATACATACATATATATATACATAGAGAGAGAGAGAGATCTGTGTTAGTCATTCTATATTGCTGTAACAAAATACCTGAGAAATCAACTTGAAATAGGAAAGATTTATTTGGCTCACAGTTTTGGAGACTACTGTGCATATTTACCTACTTCCATTGTTTCAAGGTAATTAAGGGAAAGCAATGTCCTAGAGAAGTTGTTGGAACAAAGCTGTTCCTCTCACAGAAAACAAGAGGGAGGAAAGAAGAGAAAAGAGAGAGAAGAGGGAGAGGAATAGGAGAGGGAGAGAGAGAGAGAGAGAGAGAGAGAGAGAGAGGGAGAGGGAGAGAGAGAGAGAGAGAGAGAGAGAGAGAGAGAGAGAGAGAGAGAGAGAGAGAGAGAGAGAGAGAGTCCATGTTAAAGATCCCTTCAATGGCCAGCCCATAATGACTGCATTTGAAATTTGTCCTGTTCCAACTTCTAGTTTCCATCACCTCTCCCAAAACACTACAGCTCTGGAGTGGGGAAGTGTTACAGATAGAAGCTAGTATCAGCAGTTTACCTCTCTTTTCAGCCACAGTGCCTCTCCTTCTATTATTTTCTCATGATAAATCAGTACTAAGACTTAGCCTTCACAGATGCAATTTTTACTCGTTTCCTATAAGATTATTTGTGATCTCTATCACTCTTTATCTCTAAGTTGTTTATCTTTTTTCTTTCTTTTCTTTTCTTTTTTTTTGTGGCTCATGGGGCTTGTACTCCTGGCCTGGTATTGTTCCTGTGCTCTTCAGCTCAAGGCTACCATCCTACCCTTGAGACACAGCCCCACTTCCAGTTTTCTAGAAGTGAATTGGAGATAAGAATCTCAAGGTCTTTATTCCCCAGGCTGGCTTTGAACCAAGATCCTCAGATCTCACCCTCCTGAGTAGCTAGGATTACTGCGCCATTGTGTCTGACCTGGCTCTAACATTTTTACTCTACCAGTTTTTACTGTCATAACTCTATCAATTATTTATCTATCTATCTATCTATCTATCTATCTATCTATCTATCTATCTATCTACCTAGCTAAGTATCCTCAATCACAAACTTATCATCCTATCTCTACACATGTATCATTATTTTAGTTAAGATATCTTCCCCAACTCTGTCATATTACAAATGTATTCATAAATTTCTTATGCCAGAGTACTTTCATTTATACATTAACACTGATAAAAAACCCTTTTTCAATCACCAGCACAAAATTTTCCTCAATTCCCATAATAACACATCATGCTAGTTAAGCTTACTGAAAAACCAATGAGATTCTACTCTAAAATCATGGTGCTGTAAGACACTTAATATTTCCTTTTACTTTTCTGGTTGTGATAGATAATACTACTTTTAAACTTTCTGCTACTTGTAAACATTAGAAATGTTTCTTGTAATACTGGAATTTGAAACCAAGCTTAAAATGCAAACTTGAGCCACTACTTCCAGATAAATTTTCAATTAATATATTATGAATATAATTTTCTTTATTTATTATTTTTCTTCAGGCTTTAGTTTTATGTATAAATTATCACCCCCCCACCCTTAGCAAATTTGTACATAGTACTTTTTGCTTTTATATATTGCTAGTTGTTGGTCTGTGGCATTATGAAATCTCTATCAGAAGAAGTGAAGATTAAGTGTATATTCTCCTCCGTTTATTACTACATGTGCCACAGCACCACATCTGGCTTTTTCTATATGTGGAACCAAGGAATTGAATTGAACTTGGGTCTTTCTGCATGCTTGGCAGGCATTCCACCATTAAGACAGACTCCTGGCACTCATACTTCTCCTTCTTAACATACACATTGACATATTAATTACCTGGTCCCTTTTGGTAAATCCCTTTAAGCTTTATCTGTTCAAAGGCTTTTCTCAACTACTCCATGAGAGTGTCTCAAGCAATATAAAACTAATTAAAGCTACTCAATGAAAATCTGGGTTTGGGCCTTGGCTTCAAGAATGCTTTTCAAGAGGCACACATTTGTTTGGATTGATCTTCTAATTAATTTAGTATCCTGAAAAAAATTTGGCTGGGAGTTTGTCCTAGTAGAATGTTTGCTATCATGCACCAAGACCCTGGTGCAATTCCTTGGCACCACATATATAGAAAAACACTGGGAGTGGTGCTGTAGCTCAAGTGGTAGTTCTTTAGCCTTGAGAAATGTCCAAGGACAGCGCTCAGGCCCTGAGTTCAAGCACCAGGACTGGCAAATAAATGTTATTTTATGTAAATCAAGGAGATAAATGGGAGTTTCAAGCGCACAGTTAAGGGAAATAGTGAGCCTGAGCTACTTGGTGGAGGAGCAAGTCTCAGTAGGGTTCTTCAGATTTAGGCTTCAGAGAGAATAAAACTTACCCTGTCACAAATACTTGTAGAACAACATCCAAAAGGAAAAATACAGCAATCATAAGGGAAATTGTTCTGTACTCTAATGGAATATGTAGTTTGCTTGTCGTAACTATAATATCCGTTACCATTAGACCAAGATCGACAAAAATCAGTAGTATTGCCAAAATCCTAAAATAAATAAAGACAATGAGAGTTTGGCACCACATTTCAACAATTCCTAAAACTATATGTCAGATGCTAAAAAGACATTATTTAAGATTATAGTGGCCAGTGGTATGAAGAATTAGTGCATTCCTATCTAAAAACATTGTTCAGTTTTTTATCCAATAAAAGCACTGAATAGTGAACAACATTCCCTCCTAAACAGTATACTGGAGGGTATGTAGAAACCACACAATAACTGCAAGCTAGAACAAAAATGGAAATGAAATGACTAGTCTGTCAGTAAAAACTCTTTAAATATTGATAAATTCTGAAGATGAATCTATCAGTTTCTTTTAGCACATTAAAAGTCATCAATCTGAATCTTTGTCAGACTGTAATAGTTAAAGCTCAGTGAAGGCATAACTGACCTAAGCGCTTGAAGGACTACCTGCCTGTGTGCGGTGGTTCATAGCTATGATATTAGCTACTCATGAGACTGAGGAGGATACCAGGTCAAGGCCAGCCCCAGCAAAGAAATTCCACAAACCCACTTCAACAAGACAAGCTAGGCGTGATGATGTGAGCCTCTTGTCCCAGCCAGGTCAATAAGGCAACTTCAGTCTTCCTACTGAAGTCCAGGTCAGTCAGAGCAAAAAGCCAAACTTTATCTCAGAAATAAGAAAGTAGGAAGGGCTAGAAGTCTAGTTCAGTCAGTAAAATGCCTGTCCAGGAAGCATGAGGCCCTAAAACGACTAATGCCCACTTAGATCCTAAGATTTTTATTGAGGATTTTAACATGTATATGATTATTTATTTGGGGGTACTCCTTGCGCAGCTATGGACACATGAAAAAGAATTCAATTCCATACATATTTATGGAATTGAACTCTAAGTGCTTTGAAGCCTTTCTGTCACATATTTTAAACGAACTACCCATTGGTTGATTGTATCGTTTATGTCGTTATGACGATGAATTGAGAAGATTTGAAAGTCTTTAAAACTGAAACTCAAATGAAAATACTAGTAATTTTTATGGACTCTAAGGCACAGTATAAAATTATTCTCATATGTAGAGTGGAAGCCTAAGGAACGTGTTTCCAGAATGGAGGAATCACATAAATAAGGGAGTTATTAGAATACAACCTATACTTTCAAAAGTTTAACACATCGTTGTTATTCTTTCCTTTATTTTTGCTTTCCTTCTTTCCTCACTCCCTCCATACTTTTCCCTCTTTCCTTCTTTCCTACTTTCCTTCCTTCCTTGCTTCCCTCCTTCCTTCCTTGCACTCCCTCTCCCTCTCCCACACCCTCCCCCTCGCAATCTCCCTCTCCCTCTCCCTCATACCCCTACTCTCATTCTTCCAGAATTTCTGTCTTTCCTTCTTCCTTTTCCATTCCTGAGCCTTGTACTCTAGGTGCTGTCCCTGAGCTGCTTTTGCTCAAGACTAGCAAACTCACTTGAGCCAAAATGCCACTTCTGGCTTTTTCTGGGTCATTTATTTGAGATAAGAATCTCAAGAACTTTCCTGTCCAAGCTGGCTTCCAGTGGTAATCCTCAGCTTTCAGCAAGGATTAGAGATGTGAGCCACCAGCACCCAACTTATATTTACTTACTTTCATGAGTAGAAAAACACATAGCCATATGTCATTACATTGACTTGCTTAAATGCCATTTTTTTCTGAGTTATAAGACCAGCTTAAGACAATTTTCCAAGATCAATTCGATTATAGTATGAAGGCACACACAGGTTATTTTTCAACATCTTAGCAGTAGAAACTCTTGTTGCTCAGTTTGGACTTTCTTAGATTCTTTTCACTTCAAATATTGATGTTATATTTTATATACATACTTCATTGCTTGTATTTCTACAGTCTTACCCACCTGAATGATAGAAACAGTAGAATTTTATTTGCAATTTTCTTCATGTGGTTGCTGTAAAATGTGAATAAAAATAAAATCAGTCACATTTTGTCTCTCTTGATATGGCTTTTTTACCTTTTTAGGAAAATAGTAATCTGTTGGTCTTAGGAACCGAAACTTTGGTGCAAATCCAAACAAAAGTACATGCATTGTACAAGATTAACCAAAACCAAAGTCCTGTATAATATCAATTTAAAGGGATATTCTACACCAGTTTTATAATGAAATGCTTTTAATAAACAACTAAAATATTTACATTTATGTTTCATGAGTTTTTCACCTTCACATCCAGAATATATGAGGAAACAAACATACATATACCATACACCAAGTTTTGAATCTTTAGTGTCATATTTACCTTTCACATAAAATTATACCCCTGACTTGATGGTAAAAGACTTTTCATCCACTAAATAAAGCACATACAATATGAGGGGCCTGTCCTCAGCTGTCAGTTCTCCATGAACAACTGGAAAGCTAGTCAAGTCATTATATATTGGCCAACCCAATTCCCAGAGCAATGAAATGAGATACATCGGGATAAACACAGGCCCAAAAAGATTCTCATGTCTTCATCATCATCATCTCTTGATATAGACATCTGGGCAGAATTTTGTTTAAGGCTTGAAATACACCTTGGAGGTGAGCCATTATAGGAAAACATATTTCAAATTAAAACTTCCCTAAGGACTAGTCTTTTCTCATTCTGAGAGAGAGAGAGAGAGAGAGAGAGAGAGAGAGAGAGAGAGAGACAGAGAGAGAGAGAGAGAGACAGAGAGAGAGAGACAGAGAGAGAGAGAGAGAGAGAGAGAGACAGAGAGAGAGAGAGACAGAGAGAGAGACAGAGAGAGACAGAGAGAGACAGAGAGGGGGGAGGGAGGGAGGGAGGGAGGGAGAGAGAGAGGGGGGAGGGAGGGAGGGGGGAGAAAGAGAGGCGGGAGGGAGGGAGGGAGGTAGGAAGGGAGGGAGGGAGGGAGGGAAAGAGAGAGAGAGAAAGAGGAAGAAGAAGGAGGAAGAGGAGGAGGAGGAGGAGGTGGTGGTGGTGTAGGGGGAGGAGGATCAATGCTGGTGTTGTATCCTCTAGCTGGAGATAATGGAGCACCTGCAGAGTAGTTTCTTATCCTGCTGGGGCTTCCATCAAAACACTGAATTGGCTTTGGCCACCACAATACATTAGGAATAAGAAGAATTCTTGATATTTCTTCTTAAGACAGCTAAGGTTTGAGAAAGGTAGCTGCAGATATTACATCCAATGCATCTTAGAAAAATATCAAAAATCCTGTATTGTCATCAATACTTCCAAGAAAGTTCTCTAATCTAAATCACTTTCCTTTCTTTGACTATACTTACATGTGTGTCTGTACCTACATTCATGTTAATATCTATAAGCATACCTAGGTGAGTGGTGCATATATGTTCAGAACATACCCTTCATTGTTGTTAAGTTCATCACGTTTTGTTGTGGTATCAGACAAGATATCGCTACAGGATGAAAACAAAGCACATTGTCAGGTATCTTCTAGACTTGATTACATATCCCCCCATATTTCTCCAATAACCATCAACCAACCGTTCAAAAATGTTTTGTTCTACTTCTATGTATTTCAATATATTCTGTAGTTTATCTAGCTGTCTATTTCTACTGGAATTCCATCATGGGATGATAGCATGCAGTAATACAATCATTTCTTTTTTCCCATATATTTTTTGTAATTAATGGAAGGGTTACATTATATTCACCAGATTGAAGGTGCATCACTTCACATACATTGATACCCTTTCTCATGTCTTGGTCCCCATTTCCCTCCTCTCCCCCCGGAACATTATCTTGTTTTCCCCCCTTCCCTATCTGTTTTCAAATAACCTAATATACGTATATACAATATATCAGATAACAAGGTGAAATACTGTAACAATATGAGATAACCAAGGGACAGCAAAAGAGATGAGAGATAACAGTACATAAAGGACAACAATCACTCATTATATGGCTTTTGTTTCTATATCCTGGAGGTCCTTTCATTTAGTGTCATACCACATGGACTTATGTATCTAGGTTTTGTTCTATTCTATATCTCTGCTAGGGGAGCTCAAGGTTTCTACTGATTATGACAAATGAGGGACACCATAGAGCCTATGTTCCTTTGAGTCTGACTTACTTCACTTAATATGATTTTTTTCTAAGTGTTTCCATTTCCTTCCAAATGGGGCGATGTTGTTCTTCCTGACAGCAGCATAGAATTCCATTGTGTATAAATACCACATCTTGTTGATCCACTCATCAACTGAGGGGCATCTGGGTTGGTTCCATTTTTTGCTATGGTAAATAGTGCTGCAATGAACATCGCTGTGCTAGTGGCTTTACTATGTCCTTGTTTCTGGACGATTGGGTAGATGCCAAGTAGTGGAAGCTCTATGTCTAGATAAGTAGGACTGCGTTAAACTGCAGAGCTTCTGTATGGCAAAGGACATAGCTAGAAAATTAACTAGACAACCTACAGAGTGGGAGAAGATCTTCACTAACCATACAACAGACAAAGGCCTCATATCTAAAATGTATCAACAGCTCAAAAAAAAATGAATCACTTCAAAACTAATCTCCAAAGAAACAACCATCTAGTAAACAGATGAACTAAAGACTTAAGAGTCTTCTCTGAAGAAGAAATATGAATGGCCTATGGACACATGAAGAAATGTTCGACATCTCTGGCCAGAAAAGAAATGCAAATCAAAACAACTCTAAGGTTCCACTTCACTACAGTTAGAATGGCCGTGATTGAGAAATCTAATAACAGCAGATGCTGGAGAGGATGTGGACAGGAGGGATCATTACTCCACTGTTGGTGGGAGTTCAAATTCCTTCAACCATTATGGAAAGTAGTATGGCATTTCTTCAAAAGACTAAACAGAGCTCCCCCAATCATTTCTTATGTGTATCTATTAAGACTTCCTTTATACTCTACAAAGAAAACCGTTTGTATAATTACATTGTAATAGAGAAGGAAAAGAACAATTCTGCCTTTGTGCTGTAAATGTTATTTCCTTTGGAGAAAGCTTGGGGAGTGCTGGGATGATACTTATTCTGTGACTGTTGAGTGGACGATTAGGCAGATATGTGCTTCCATTGGCTATATGTCATCGGTTGAATCGGTTGCGGATTCTATGGAGAGGATCTAACATGGTTGGGATCCATCTCCTCATTTATGTGCAACGGTGTCTGTTGTGTGAAATTGGGTGCATTGAGGCTTAGCTGCCTTTTTGTTGCTAATCATTTCAGTATCTTAGCCACATGAAGTCACTTTCATCTTGTATTATTTTCAAGTTTTCTTTGTTACATAGAAATACATTTTCATTTTCTTCCTTTTCAGCTCCATTCTGGGAATACCTTTTTCCATCCTTTCACTTCAACGTGTACTTGTCTTTGCTAAGGAGATGAACTTCTTTTGGGGATATTTTTGTGCTGGAACTACTAGGGCTTCATCTTAGGGATTGGTTGCTCTTCCTTAGGTTTCTCTATCAATTCTGGTACTCTACCACTTGAGCCATACTTTCAGCTTTTTGCAAGTTAAATGGAAACCACAATCTCATACATTTCCTGCCTATGCTGTCTTTGAACCATGGTCTTCATGAGATCTCAACAGTACTGACCATTACAGGCATGAGACACCATTGCCCAGAATCTGTGTCGTCTACCTTGACTGAGGTAAAAAGTACCAGGTGTATAGTATTCATGAGGTACATAGTATATATGATTCCATAATTTCAGCAAAGCCGTGCCAATATATATATATATATATATATGTATAAAAACACACACATGGAGAATTCTTCGGTGAGTCTCCTGTCTCCTGGAATTTATCATTTGTTTAGATATAAGACTCTTCTTGGGGTGGCTACATAAAGACAATTGCATTTGGAACAGCATGAGGTAGTGGTAGGCAGGAAGCAGCGGTGACTTCAGAAAGTTCAGTGAAGCTAAGAATCCTACAAGTGCTCTTCCCTCTCAGGTAGTGTTGTCTCTATGTTAGGTGGGTGCCCCAGGCCTTCACAACTTCCTTCATCATTCCTGATGGAGCTTCTCTCACAGCCCTATAAAGTCTTGATATGTCTTCACAGAGATGAAACACTGAACCTTGAGTTTTTCGGCTGTTTTGCTTTGTTTAGTTGGTTTTGTCCTTCTAGTCCTGGGTCTTGAACTCAGGGTGTGGGCACTGTCCTTGAGCTGTTGCAATCTATCCCTCTACCACAACCTACCACTATAGCAGCACTTCTGAGTTTTTTTATGTGCATGTAGTACCTGGGAATCAAACCTAGGGTTTCCTGTGTGCTAGATAGGCAATCTAATAGTAGACCACCCACTCAGACCAGTTGTTTATTTTTTTCTTTTATTTCCTTTCTTTCTTAGTTTCACTCCCTTCCTTCCATCCTTCCTTCTTCCCTCCCTTTCCCCATCTTTCTGTCTCTGTCTCTCTGTCTGTCTCTATCTGTCTCTCTCTGTCTGTCTTTTTTCTTTCTTTCTTTTTTCTTCACCTGGCTTGATACTTGATTTTTGGGGAGAATGCGGTGGGCGTTGGTCCAGAGTCTTATACTCAGGGCTTGGCTGCTCTCCCAGAAGTCTTCAGCTCAAAGCTTGTGCTATGCTCGTGGAGCCATAGCTGCACTTCCAGTTTTCTGATGATTAATTAGAGTCTCCTGGAGTTTTGTGCTTTGGTGACTTTGAACTGCAGTCCTCCTGAATAGCTAGGATTGCAGGGGTCAGCCAATGGCACGCAGTGATACTTGATAATTTTTTAATGAAATATATTAACTGTGAAGTGAGATGACTCAAGACTTGAGCTGTGGCATTCACAATCAAATCAAATGTCAGTGACAACATTGATTTGTCTTTTCAATCAGCTGCAGTTTGGAGGTGTAAATGCCCTCAATCCACCCAGTTTGCTGATTCCTTCATCTCATCCATTCTTCAGCATCATCTTGAAGCTTCTGTCTCAGACAGGATTCAGAAACCATAGTCCTGAGGCAGGACCTTGATCCTTGGGATTAGAATTGTGGCCCTCACTTCACTTGATAGAAGCACCATAGCAGAAGCACTCTGGCAGGATAATGAATACTTCTAGGATTTTAGTTTCATTGTTTTCTGCTAAAGAGTCTTCAGAAAACAGTGGAGCCTCCTACATCCTATTACCTCCAAATAAAATAATTAAATCACTACTGCTTTGTAAAACTTAAGAGAACTTTAATCTCCCTGAGAGAGTCCACATGAAGTATCTAAGTGACAAATGTAGGAATGATGATTCCCTCAATAAGAAAATCACTCCCCCCTTCCCTCCTCCCCCTTCTTCTCCTCTTCCTGCCACTTTCTCCCCCTACTCTTTTTCTTCTGTGTCTTCATCCTTTATGTCTTCCCTTTGTCCAATTGTCTTTCTCTTGCATTGTAATGGGGATTGGACCCAAGAACTTGCCCATGCTAGACACTTAAATGACTTGCTACACATATCCTATCTCAAACCAAAGACAGAGGAATAGCCTGTCCCACTTCAGTGAGGAAAATGCTCTGAAGTCTAGACACTGGCCGTCTCCCTTCCCGGCCCTTCCAGTCCCTGTGACCACCCAGCCAAGATGGCCTCTAGAGTGCAAGATGCTGAAGTGTGTCACATTTTCTATGACATGGAAGTTTAAAAATTCTCCACACCAGAATAAAGCAAGAAAAGGAAGAAGGTTGTCCTTTTTTGTCTCATTGCAGACAAAACTTACATCATTGTTGAAGAAGGCAAAGTAATTTTGGATGGAGATGTTGGTGTTACCATAACTGATCCTTTCAAGCGTTTTGGGGGAGTGCTTCTTGAAACAGGTTGTCACTATGCTTTGTATGATGCAAGCTTTGAAACCACAAATTCTAAAAGAGTTGATATTTTTGTGGGAGCAAAAAAAGTCAAATGATCTGTGTGAACTCCATGCCATTACAAAGAAGCTTCAAGGCATAAAGCACGAATGTCAAGCAAATGGGCTGGAAGACCTCAACATGCTTGTATTGCTGAAAAGCTAGGTGGGTCATTAATTGTGCCTTCTGAAGGGTGCCCTGTTTAGGCCATCATTCAGTGCCACAAATTAAAGCTTCCATGTTTAATGTTATCCTCTTGCTACATAAGTAAACCAAATTTACCTAGGACAGGGTTTTACTGGGGGAAAGCTGTCTTGTCATCTTCTAGAGTAAACTAAGATATATAAATATGTGGGGAAAATAGCCATAAATATATCTAGAGTCTAAAGTTAAAAACAAAATCTTGGTGCAGGAGTGCGGGAGTTGGATGGCGGGAGGTGAGGTTCCTGGTTTCAGAGAAGATGACAGAGGAACTGGATTTCATAGGGCAAGACTCAGTGAGGAGGTGGTGCTAACTCTTGGAGAGCTCATGGAAAGGCTGGGGCAGGCCTGGAGGATGCAAACTTTGCTCCTGAACTTCTGGAAAGCAAGTGTGAAATTGTAGAATGCATCACAGAACAGCTGGATCACATGGAAGAAAATCTCAAAAGAGCCAAAAAGGGAAATCTGAAGGTTAGTATACGTCAAATGGAGATGGAGAGAATCCGTTATGTCCTTAGCAGCTGCTTGCAGTATTGACTCACAATGATAGAGAAGATTTTCCCTCACATTCTAGAGAAGGAGAAGACAGGATCCTGAAGGGGAACCTTGCAGCCTTTCTCCAGAGGAATTTCCCTTCACCAAAGGGCACATGGCTCACAAGGACATTTATCTTAAAAATGTCACCTTAAAGCACATGCCTCCCAACTTACAGAAGGTGGACCTCTAAAGGGCAGTTACCAAACTAGATCCAGACTCATATGTGTTTCTGAGAGTAAAAGAACAGCAATAAAATACTTTGGTAGAACCCGAATCAGATGAGCAGATGGATTGGATGAGGACTCCCAACACTTGATCCAGTATTGTTCCTCTGATTGCTTCTGGAGCAGTGCAGCTAATTTAAAAATAACCAAGTGTGAAGACACAGAACCCCAGAAAACATGAGAAAGCCTATGCCACTACATGCCTCAGAACACTAAGGAGCTATTGCTCCTGACAGCAGGCTTTTCTCCCATTGCTGTGGGCCAGTAAGAATGGCAGGAATGCTACACTTCCATCTCAGCCAGCATCAGTGGGTGGGGCCCTGGCTCTTTTTGTTCTAAATATGAGGCAAATAAACAAGTCTGTATACCTTTTCAAAATAAAATTCTTTGAAAAATAAAGAATAATTCTTTAAAAAAATCTTAATTGTGAGAAGACTTTAAGAACAGTGTTGAAAGAAATCTATGGACACTTGGATGCCAATACAGTGATCTCCGTGTTTGCTTCTTTACACACACACACACACACACACACACACACACACACACACACACACACACTGTACTTTCTATCTTACATTTTAAATGGTAATCCACTTGTAGGTACTCTTTTGGTTTCTCCTTCAGTTTTGCTAAAGAATAAAAAGGAATGCAAAAGAAACCATGTCAGTTTGGGTCAAGTTAGTTATAATTAATGTTTAACTAGCAAGCTGATCTTCTAAACTTTACACGTAGCAATCTACCATGTCATCTGTTCTAGGAAATGATTCTAATTGATCATATCAGGCCTGTGAAGACAGAAGATTTCAACCTGGTTATAGTTCTGCATGCCTGTAATCAATGCACACTGAACGCAGGAGAAGAAAGATCATTCCAGGAGAGCTCAGAGTACCTTGAGACCATGGATTAACAACAGCAGCAAAATGCCGAAAGATGTATTGTTGAACTTCTTATTTTTACTACAATAGGACTTTATAGGCTAGCAACGAGGACCTCAGAAAATAGTGTTATAAAAGTATCTTTATTAAAAAGTGAAAGATTTATACAATCTGAAGAGAAAACAAACTACATGACTCTGATGACAAAATGCCATCGTCATATTCATAAAAATCTCACCATAATGTGGAATTAGGCAGACAGGCTCACAAGATGACCTAGGACTGGTTAAAGAAGAGCTTATGTGTGATCCTCGACTTTGCTCCACAAAGGATTCTTTCTTTAGCATAAATTTTTGGTCAAAAAACTGATTACATATGAACCAATCGATTTTCACTGCTCGTGTCATATTGCTACTTCATATGACACCATACATATTAGTAGCTAAAATCAGAAGATAAGTGAATTTGGTCACCATTTAATTAGAATAAAAATGATACGGCTTGAGATAAGTGCCTTCCCAAGCAGGCTTCGAAATGAGATCACATCCAACTTCCACTCACCACACAGCCATGTGAGAGGCATGTGTGACAGGCTGACCCTTCCTGATGTATGCTTCTTTCATTTTCCTAGCAGCACTGGTGTTCCAACACAGGATCTTTACTTTCTGCCATGCGCTGCATCACGCCTGCCACCAGTCCTTTCATGGTGCTGGTGTTTCTTTGTGTCCAAGTGCTCAGCTCCAGCCATGTGTATGTGCATACTTATGAGTACATGTGTCTGTACATATATATATAATATGAACATAAACTTCCACCTCTACACTTGTCTTGGTTTGTATCTTACCTTTCTGTCACATTGCCATCATCAGGTGCTGGACAAGGATCATGTGCAGTTGTGCAAAAGTAACAAAAACACCTATGGTCACATATCACATGAATACGGAAGAGTTCAAATTCTGGGTCAAATTCTGATGCAGGTCCTACATTCATGCACTGTTTTCCCTATAACTGGTTCTCTTCTCACGTTGATTTGAAATAAATGCAACCTTACAGTTTCAGACCATGAAGAAATACACTTGATGACACAAAAATGACAGCATGACTGGCATTCTGGGAGTGAGTGTGTTTCTAGTTCAGTGTGTCATTAAGGAGGACAGGTGCAAGGTCATCTCCAAAAGAGAAAACAACCACATTACTCACCAAGCCACCAAAGAAATTTGGCCTGAAATCACTAAGGGAAAGGCAGGCTCGTCGACTATCCATGACCTTCCTCACATCTAATCAAAACCTCCAGTTTTTCCAAGTAACTACAGTTAGATGAGAAAAAGTAGCTACAGACTCATTTCTGATCTGAAAACTTCAGTGTCCTCCATTCACATGCTGGGGAAATCATCAGAGTGACTGTTGGAGCAAGGAACTTTTGTGTAGTCCCTCTATTGAACATTTATTCCCATGTCAATCCATCACTTTGAAACTTATCAACCACTTTTCCATGCAAATAAGTGTGAGTATTAGGGGAAGGGAAAAATTTAATCTGAGACAATTAGATAGAACAAAATCTTTATGTTCATGACTTACAACTAAGTGAAAGCAGTGCTCTTAGCTTTTTGTGTTTTCTCCCTAATGGCCCTCTGTTTTCTCAGTCCAAATTTCCTCTTTCTTCCTAGTTAAGTTCCAGGTTCTCCACTCCTTGTGCCAACTTTTTATTGCCATCATTATAAATATCTCCCTTGCTCTAATATTATGTGTGGCACGAGGTCGAGCCTTTTCAGTGTGTAACAGACTTGGATAAGAACAAGTCTTGCATGGTGGCAGAGCAAGACACAGTGCCACTGTAGACACTAATTTCACAATGTCAGGGCTCTGAACTATCAGGGATGCATGCATGATCTTGATCTTATACATGCAGTTCTGTGCAGACTCAGTAGCCTCTATTTTTGTTTCTTTTACTTTTCTGCACATAGGATCTGCTCCTTTGGTCCAATCAATTACAGACTCACAAGTTGGAAACGTCATGTTTTCTAGAGGAATATGTTACTAATGTTAACAATGTACTTGAAGCATATTGTCATGACTGAGTCTTTCTCCAACGCTTCAATGGTATTAGAAAAGAAAGTGATCCACAAATCTCTCAGGGGCTGAGATCTGAGCACCATGTTTCAAAGCCAACCCAGCCATGAAAATCCATGACTCTTATGTCCAATTTACGACCAGAAAACCCAAGGTGGCGCTGTGGCACAAGCGGTAGAGCACTAATAGCCTTGAGCTGAAGAACTTAGGGACAGCACCCAGTTCAAGCCAATGGATTACCAAAATAAAAAATAAAAAATAAAAAGTGAGAGAGAGGGAGAAAGAAAAGTATACCATAACCCAACAAATCTACCTACTCTAATAGATAATGACTTCTTGTTCACATTCAACTCACTTCAGAAGAACTCAAGACTTACATATCATCTAATTATCATCTAATATTCCCTGCTGCTGCTCCTGCTCTTCAGATAGGAATAAGAAAACGCAGTCTAGAAGTAAGGCTCCCCCTCAGTATGAATGTGGGCCTTTCAGGGTTTAAGCATTCAAAAGAAGGAAGGATCACCTCTTAGCTACTGGTGCTAGGCCTACTTTTTGGTTTCAGCAAAGGATTCCCAGGTCCCTTGCCACACTCGGAGTAGCTGACAGGCACCGTGATAATCTAAGAATTTGGGTGCTAGTCGTTGCCTTCATAGCACACCATGAGCGAGTGTCTTTGGACAGGTTCTATCATTTCTATTGAGTTTCAAAACACATCATGATTACATTCAGTATTGATAGCAGTGCTTGTGTACCCTGAAGATATCATTGTGCAAAACGAGTTATCACTTAGATGACAAAAAAAATCAACTCACCAACTACTGATGTCTTCATTGGAATGAACTATAACAGCTCTTAAGCCACTATCCTCACTGTGGACATATTAAAAACACACAATAATTAACTGGGAAAATGTGGGAATTAATCATGCATTTTTTTCCAGAACACTAAGTTAGGAAACTAAGGTCTTATGAATGCAACACAAAAATGCTGCCAACAGAGCTTCATCTCTACCATTTTTGTCCCTGCTACTCCTGCCAGTACTGAGATCTCACCCCAGAGCCCTGTCCTTGCTACTCCTTTGCTCATGGTATGGTGACAATTTGGGCCTATAATGAGAAATGCTAATCTAAGGGTTTTGGGTGCTAGGATTTGTCTTCACAGCACACCGAGAACCACTGTCTTTTGATCTGCTCTATCATTTTCTACTTAGTTTGAAAACATGTCATGATTTTGTGTGATATGAACAGGCAGTCCTCTGTGCTCTGAAAAGCCATCATTTTCCAAAACGATTTATCAATTAGATGAAAAATGAATCAACTTACAGTAAATGAAAAAAAACTCTAGAATACAGAAACAAGAGCTTTAACTTGTGTGATTGTTGTTCTTAATGTAGTATGTTATTTCTCTTTTCCTTTTCCCCCTTAATTGTTAATCTCATATTGTTATTGTATCTGAAAAGTTACCTGGAATATTACATATGTTTATTTGAAATAGGAGAGGGAGGGGATAAAGCAAGTTGATTGGAAAGGTCTAGGGGAAGGGAAATGGGATGAAAACATAAACAGGCCTATCAATGTGTGAGAAGAAATTCACCTACTATCTGGGGAAAATAAGTGTAAGCACTCTATACATGATCCCCAAAATAAAAAAAAATTAACTCACGCAGTACTGATGTCTTCGTTTGAATGAACAACAACCGTGGTTAAGTTGCTGTCTTTGCTGTGGACCAATTGAAACATATAAAAACTAAGTAGGACAATGTGGGAAGGAATGTTGTATTTATAACAATATTAGGTTAGAAAACTATAGCTTGTGCATGCTACACAGATGCTCTGTCAAATGTACTATGCCTATATCTCCTCTGTCTCTGCCAAACTTCTCTCCAGTACTGAACTCTGAACTCAGAGCCCTGTCCTTGCAACTCCTGTAGTGATGGCATGGTGATCCCTCCTACCTCAGTCTTGCCTGTTCAATGACACTTCCCCTTAGGATTTCACCAGAATGGTAGATGGATGTGTAGACTTGGGTTCACAGGTGTGATTCTGTCTACAGTGGAGTGAACAGCAGAGGATAGCAATATGAAGCCTGCCAGAGTATTCCTTCTGGCAGAAGTCCATCTCCACTGAATGAGCAAAATGCATTGCATGTGTGAATGAGGAAGAAAAGACACAGTGATAAACAAGAAAGTAAAATATTCCTGGAGCCATAGTATCAGAATATTGCCACTCTGCCACACACGTGTGGACATGATAGATCTCTCTCTCTCTCTGTCTCCTACCTCTTTCATTGTAAACATAAATTTATTCACAAACCCTGTATTCACAGATGTGAGCAGTAAGGAGCTTGACATAACGCTGTGGAGCCATCTGTCTATCCAATCGAAATGGTGCCCATAAAGTACTCGCACTGTCACAAACCTTACAACAACAGTTTTGAAAAGTTGGCATTAATGCACAATGAAAATAATATGTATAATTTAAGATCTAGGCCTACAGAAAGTCTATAACCATCAAAGAACTGCACATAGCCAACAGAATATGGAAAGGACCGAACAAACATGTAGCCACTTCGATCTGACACTTGTATTTCTTCACCTGTGAAGAAATTGTTATGGCAGGAAATAAATGCATAGGATTCTGTGTCTTTGCCATCAGACCAAAGGAACACAACCAGTTGTAGTAGGATCTCATACACTGGCAATGTGGGGGGTTTTAGGCGTTTCCCTTCACTGCTCCCTACAATAGCAAAACACTTTTGTGCAACTCATTTCTCATTTACTCATCAAAATGGAAAAGGGGCAATCTGACAGACAGAAGGTACACTGACAATATTTGGAAACTACCCAGAAATGATCAATCTGTTTCATAACATTTATATTTATGTATGTTTATCTACTTGTAGATATCTGACCTTTGCTTGAATTCTTCCGTCCCAAGATCTGGTGGGTCATTTTTATCCAAGCTAAAGAGAATTAAATTATAGATAATCAAATACCATGTGCAATCATAGTTTTATGTTTTCACTCAGTGTAGTAAGTTAATCTAAGACTAACAAATTTGTAGAAATCAAAACTTTTACATATTTAGCTAAATGAACAAAGGAATTTTATTTGGGGTAGGGGAGTTACATTTTATCATTTCAAAAGAAATCTTTTATGCATGGTCAAAGAATTTTTCTCTCTTAGTAAACCTAATACACTGCTCCCTACAATAGCAAAACACTTTTGTGCAACTCATTTCTCATTTATTCATCAAAATGAAAAAGGAATAATATGACAGACAGAAGATACACTGACAATACTTGGAAATTTCCCAGAAATGATCAATATGTTTCCTAACATATACTTATACACGTTGACCTATATGTCTATATCTGACCTTTGCTTGAATTCTTCTGTCCCAAATTCTGCTGGATCATTTTTATCCAAGCTAAAGAGCATTAAATTATATACAGTCAAATACCAAGTGCAATCATAGTTTTACTTTTTTACTTAAGGTAGTAAGTTAACCTAACACTAACAAATTTGTAGAAATGGAAACTTTTACATATTTATCACTTCAAAAGAAAGCTTTTATGCACGGTCAAAGAATTTTCCTCTCTTACTAAACCTAACACACTGATTATTGTTATCGTGTAGTTTAATTGTACATGCAACTCACTTCAGAAGAACTCAATCCATTATACAATCTGATTTTCAGCTTTCTAAGTCTGCTCTTCTCTCTCCTTCCTGTCACTAACTTGGCTGATTTCTTAACTGCTTCTCACCAAAAGACAAGAAACTACAGCCTAAAAGCTGGACTCTCATCATACCTGAAAATGAGCCTGTCTACTAAGTACCAGATTTCTAGAGAAGGAAAGAGGCCCACCAACATTTTCACCTCAGAAACACTGAGACCACCTCATTGTTCCTGACTGGGACTCTCTCCTCCATTGTCTCAGTACAAGTTGCATGTAGGAAATAGGTAAATAAGGTAGAGAATAGGTAAATAAGGATACGGTTACTATGTTTTACTTCACAGTATACCATGACCAAGTATCTGCTGCCTGACGCTATCATTTTCAATTTAGTTTCAATACAAGAGAAGGATACATGAGGACACTGATCAGCTGTCATATAGATTGGGTACTAACCTCACCCTAGAAGTGAATTTACACTCAGATGACAGAAAATTCAACTCACCAAATGTTAATGCTTGGGTCACAAACTGCAATGGCAGTTAATGCTGTGTCATCTCTAAAAAATAAAATAATAGAAAATCAGCCACAGAAAATCAGTTGGAACATTTAGAAGAAATCAAACTGTTTCTACAAGGCTGTGTACTAAAACCATAACTGTGTTCATCTGAGGAACATGCTCTGCCACTTGAGCTACATCGCCATCTCCAGCTCTTCTGTTCCCTCTAGCTATTTGCTCTGGTACTATGGTGTGAAGTAGGAGACCTGTACTTAAATGAAAAGCAGTATTTCCATTTTACAATAGAATGGATTTGAATCTCTTCAGGAACTTAAACATGGAACTTAGAAAAGTAAAGTTTTCACACAAGATAGAAGAATTGTTCCCCCTACCGCAGTACCTAATGCCATCTTGTATGACTTTCAATGCAATGCAATTCAAGGGAGCTCAACCCGGAGGTCACAGCCAATATTCTGCTTCCTCTGTTCCTTCTATTCCCTTCTTATTTTCAACAATCGTGGATGTCTTTACTGACTTACTTGCAGAGAGTACCAATGGGTGGCAGGCCAGAAGCAGAGAACTCTCCACTGCTAACCAGGACAGAGAGAACTCCCTCTCCTCTGGAGTCTCAATCCTTCACCCAATTTGCAAAAAGAAAGAATGGCACAAAAAATTGCACTTCCCTGACCTTCCAAATGGTTCCCACAAATATGGTGCTTAGTCTCTGTACAGCTTTCTACACAAGTCTGTCGACATTTGGGTATCTGACCACTTAGGGCTGTCTTGTGTGCATCCATGTGCATCCTGCTAGTTATTATCAACATCAATAATTAAATTGCACACAGTCAAATACTGTGAGAATTCCAAAACCTATTTTTTCTCCCCAAATAGCTATAACTGCCTGAAAACTAACTCTACATATACTGTATATGCAAGGGGGTATTTCGTGTGCTTTCCTAAAAATATGGCCTCTCACGTCAATGAAATGTTCACCTGTGCTAAACAACCACTTATGCAAGACTGAAATATTCTTTTCCTAAACCACTGGTAGCACTGTTTTTATGGGTTTCCTTATCTTCCATTTCCCTTGCTATGGAATTAATCAAGCTGATCTACCACCTACATTTCTGCTTTCTCTCTTCCCTCCATGCTGGCACTATTGTTCTCTATCCATCCAGCCTCTCTGAGTGATAAAAAGGATTTGTATTTCATGAGTTATTCGCATTAATATCCAGAATATATGTTGGAATGATCGCACAGACATGCTTTTACTATTTAGTAGTATTTCACATTCACATAAAATTCTAACCCTCACTTGATGGTAAAAGCCTTCTCATCCCCTAAATAAATCACAAATGGTATAAGGGAGGTGTCTTCAGCTGTCACGTCTCCCATGAACATCTGATATCCTAGTCATTATATTTTAACCAGTCTCCTTCCCACAGCAATTGAAGGAGACACATCAGGGATGAATACGGCATGAAAAGATTCTCTGGTCTTTTCATCACCATCTCCTGAAATAGACATCCAGCACATAACTGTGTCAATTTTTGTTTAGGCCTTAACGTGAACTTAGAAGTAAGGCATTTTTGGATAATACATATCAAATTAAAACCCAGTAATGACCAGCCTTTACTCATTCATTCTGGAGGAACGGGGGGAGGGAGAGAGGGAGGAAGAGAGAGAGGGAGAGGGAGATAACCATCCTCTAGCTAGAGAAAACAAATTCAATAGAAAGAAGTTTCTTAACCTGCTAAATCTTACAGCAAAACATTAAATTGTTTCTGGCCATTAAAATAGATTAGGAACAAGAAACATTCTTGATATTTCTTCTTATAAATAGCTAACATTTTAGAAAGGAACTACTGATATTATGGCCAAAGTAAATTAGAAAAATATCAAAGACCTTCAATTGTCATCTACACTTACGGATCCCTAATCTCAATTACTTTCTTTTCTGTGACTGTCCTTTCATGGATGACTGTACTTACATACATGTAAATATGCATAAATACACATGGGTGACATTGTATGTTTATTTAGACCTTACCCTTCATTGTTGGTTCCTTTGTCAAGTTCAGTTGAGGTATCAGATAAAATATCGCTAAAGAATGAAACCAAAATATATAGTCAGAGGCTCCAATGATTTTCTACATTTGATTACATGTCCCTCCTTTCTTTCTTCCATAACCCATTAAATATTCAGATTTTTGTTCCATTTCTATGTATTTTAATTTCTTCTATTGTTTACTTCCATGTCTATTTCTAGTTGAATTCCACCATAGTATGATAGCACATGGTAATATTATCTTTTCTTACATGTCCTGTTAAGACTTCCTTTAGACTCTGCCAAGAAACCTCTTTGAAGAATTACTACGGAGGAGTATTAGAGAAAGGAAAAGGAAAAAAGAGAATAATGCTGCCTCTATGCTCTAAATATTATTTCCTTTGGGGAAAGCTTGGGGTTGCCTGGATGATACTTATTCTGGGACTGCTGGATGGAATATTCTGCAGATATGTGCTACCTTTGGCTCTGAGTCTTCAGTTAAATCTGGTTTCTTGCGGATTCTTTGGAAAGGATCTAACATGGTTGGGATCCATCAACTCATTTATGTTCAGCGATGTCTGTTGTGTCAAATTGGGTGCATTGAGGATTAGTTGCCTTTTGTTGTTAATCATTACAGTGTCTTTAGCAAAATGAAATGACTTTCATGTTGTAATACTTTCAAGTTTTCTTTGCCAGATAGGAGTACATTTACATTTGCTTCCTTTTGGGTGCCATATTGGAATATCTCTTTCCATCCATTCACATCAAGCATGTGACTGTCTCTGCTAGGGAGGTGGACTTCCTTCTTTCTCTTTCTTATTATGTTTCTCTGCAGGTACTATTGGGTTTCCTCTTAGGGCCTGGGTGTTCTACTTTAGCTTTCTCTATTAAGATGAATACTCTACCACTTGAGCCATACTTCTGGCTTTCGGGAAGTAAACTGGATAAGAATCTCATAGGGTTTCCTGCCGATATTCCTATTTAGAATGCCACTGCTTTGTTCCAGAAAGGATTCTATCCTTTGGTTGACTGCATTTGTAACATCTTGTGAAGTGTAGCTGACATAATGACTAGAAGAAATTCTCCTCATGACCTGTTCCTCCCTTACCCTAGTTGTTATAAAGAAGGAAGAAAGATGTACATTTGTCTCTCAGTAGCTGGGCTGTCATGCCTGTGTCTTAGTTGCTTCCCATACTTCTTATTTCACATTTTGACATCTGTTGGTGTACGCACAAATATATTTCTTTCCTTCATGCTGCCTTTAGAAATATGTGTATATATATATATGTGTATATATATATATATATATTCAGAGAGTCTTCCTAGATTTGAACTCACATTTCAGTGCTAGATCCCACATAACATTCTATAGACACTTCTTCCAGGATAAGAAAGTCTCGTCATAAGGCACAACTATACTCTACATTTTCAGTCAAATAGCTACCTACTTTATACATGAAGTGATCATTTTTCTCTACTGCTATAACGCTGATACTTCATACTTCAGTATACATATAAGTAATTAAAATCAGTAGATAAATGAAGCTAGGTCATCAGTTTGATTCGAATGAAAGTATGTTGTTAATGATTACTAATAGTGGAACTGTCCCTCACTTAACAACAGTTTCTTAGTATTACCATATATGCACATGAAGGCATGTATCACTTGGAAAGTTAGAGTGTAAATTCTGCACCCACACAGATTTTACTGATTATTAAATCTTTTAACCATATGCTTCCTGTTGCTCATTAAGTTAACTACTGCCAGTAGTAAAGAGTAAATTGATAGGCCAGATACACAAAGAAGAAGAGAATAAAACTTTCTCTACACTTTCTCCAAAAAACAAAGGAGGAAAGAAACAAGGATACAGTAAAGAAAAAGAAATGTGAGCAATATGTCCCTTATGATCAAGCAGAATTTGGGTGATACGGACTATTCTCTTTAATGAAAGATGCCAATGGTTTTAATGGTTTAAATATAATGAATTTAACCTTGACTCAATGATACACTGCCCACTAAACTCGCATTTCATGAGTGAGTATGGAATGGAGGAATTTATTTCTGGAAAACAATCAAATGTAAGCAATGACAGAAAATTCTTGTTACACAGTTAAAATAACAGCACAGTAAACAGTGGAAAAGTATCAAGACTGGCAGGAAATTTTGTGAACTATATCAAATAAACAACCATGGCAGCATAGATATCTCCTGATTTCTGCTTTTCTGAGGTGTTATTCCCAAAGAAGGAAATTAGTCATAAGTTCTTGTCTCTAGACTTTCTTTATGGAGAACTCAGGTTAAAATATATAAAACTAACAAAAATAGAAACCCCATCTTGTTTTCCCCCTCCTCTTCTCTATTTCAAATAAGTGTATTAAAAGCGGGGGAAGGGAGGTTAGCCTACTGGTAGAGTGCTGGCCAAGCATGCAGGAAGACTCAGTTTCGATTCCTCTGTACCATGTACATAGAAAAAATCCAGAAATGGTGTTATGGTTTAAATGGAAGAGCTCTAGCCTTGAGAAAGTCCAAGCACATTGCCCAGGCCTTGAGTTCAAGCCCCAGGACGGACAAAAAAACAACAACCATGAATAGTCATTGTAACAATATAGGTATATAGTGCAGGAAACTGCTCTTCTATAAAACCAACAGCATGAACTCTTCAAGGAGACATACACTTGAATGACATTAGATGCATTCTATCCATTGCTAGTAAGGAAAGATCAGTTAGACAAAAAATATCAATCAAAAAATATCAAAGTTTACTACAGTCCAAATTTGTTTAGAAGACACTTGAAAACATTTCATCTTTTAGCTGAAGAATATATATTCTATCAGAAGATCAGATGCTGAGCTACTAACCTAGTCTGAAGAAATCGAAAAACAAAATTGAAATCAAAAGTGTATCTTACTTTTTTCAATTCATGTGGCTTCAACACTAGGCCTCGGCTCTTTCCGTGAGCTCTTCAGCTCAAGACTACTACTACCCTGTCCCTAGAGTCACAGCACCACTTATGGTTTGGCTAGTGGTTAATTGGAGGTAAGAGACTCACAGAGTCTCACAGGCCAGGGCTGGTTTTGAACTGTGATCCTCAGATCTCTGCCTGCTGAGTGGCCAGAATGACAGCAGCAGTGTATCTTATTTAAGGACATAGAGCTACAAAAATACTAAAGGTATTAGAGATTATATTAGATATGAAAGTTAACTGATAAGTAATTGATCAATCAGAGGACTGATAAACCAAGAAAGAAAGTTTAACTTACTTAAAGGAAATGGGAAAAAATTGATACTATTGCAAAACACACTAACTTTGATGTGGTAGTAAAGCTGATATTCCAGATGTGTAAGATGGAATAGTAGTCAGAGATAAGGCGTTGCCAGTGTGGGTAGAGGGATTGTGAAATGTCCCTTGCATTGTGCTGGTGTTTTATCAGTGTCTTACCTCCTGGGAACTACAGACAAATGAGAGTACCTTTTTGTTTCAGAAAAGGATTCCCTGCGACCTTGGCTCATTGTGAGTAGCTGACAGGCACCTAGGGATTCTAGGTGCTAGTTCTTGACATCACAGCACTCCATTAACCACTCTCTTTTGATCTGCTCTTCATATCCTGCTTAGTTTCAAAACACATCTGGATTACATATGATATTCATAGGTAGTCCTCTGTATCCTCAAAAGTGACCACTGTCCAATTCTGATTTCTCACTTGATGACAAAAAAATCAATTTACACTAAATGAAAGGAACTTTAAAAATGGAACCAAGAGCTTTATTTTGTGTGATTGTTGTTTTCAAGGTACTATGTTATTTCTGTTTTCCCTTTTCCTCTTTATGGTTAATTTCCTATTGGGACTGTATCTGACTTTATTATCTGGTATATTGTATATATTCTTATTTGGTTATTTGAAATAGGAAAGGAAAGGAGGGAAGACAAGATGATTGGGAGGGGGTGGGGAAAAGAAATGGGGAAAAACATGAAAAAGAGGAATCAGTTTGTGACAAGTAATTTTCCTATTACCTGACGAATGTAAGTGTAACCCCTCTATACCTTGTCACGACCAAAAAAAAAAAATCAGCTCGCACACTACTTATGTCTTCATTTGAAGGAACAATAACAGTTGTTAAGTTGCTGTCCTTGTTGTGGACATATCAAAACATAAAAAAATTAAATGGGAAAATGTGGGAGGAAATGATACAATGTTCTAACATTACTCGATTTGAAAACTGTGGCCTTGTTTTTCTACACAGGTGGTCTGTCAAATGTACTATGTGTCTAGGTCTTCTGTCTCTGTCAACCCTTCTTTTCCTGAGGTCAGAACTCAGAGCACTGTCCTTGCTACTCCCATGATCATGGCATGTTGATCCTTCATGCCTAGGCTTGCCTGATCAATGACCCTTCCCATTAGGCTTTCAACAGAATTTTAGATAGATGTGCAGACCTTTGGTTTACAGACGGGGCAAATAAGACAGGATAGCAATAGAAAGCCATCCAGGGTATTCCTTTCTGCAGAAGTACATCTCCACGGAATCAACAAAAGGGTGCACTTCATGTGTGGATCAAGAAGCAGAGGCCCAATGATAAGCAAGAAAACAGATTAATCCTGGAAACCTGATTTGGAGCCCCACTACCGCACACGTGTGGACACACACTCTCTCTCTTAGTCTCCTAGCTCTTTCATTGCAAACATAAATTTATTCACAAACCCTGTATTCACAGGTGTGAGCAGTAAGGAGCTTGTCATAACGCCGTGGAGTCATCTGTCTATACAATATAAATGGTGTCCATAAAGTATTCACAGTGTCACAAACCTTAGAACCACAGTTTTGAAAAGTTGGCATGAAGTTCACAATGAAAAGAATAGATATAGAGAAAGAGTATACCCATCAAAGAACTGGACATAGCCAATAAAATATGGAAAGGCCCGAACAAACTTGTAGTCACTTTGATCTGACACTTGTATTTCTTCACCTGTGAAGAAACTGTTATGGCACGAAATAAATGCAAAGGATTGTATGTCATTGCCACCTAACCAAAGGAACACAACCAGTTGTAGTAGGATCTTATACACTGGCAATGTGAGTGGGGGGTTTAGGAGTATTCCTTCACTGCTACCTAAAATAGCAAAACATTTTGTGCAACTCATTTCTCAATTACTCATCAAAATGAAAAGGAGTAATATGACAGACAGAAGGTACACTGACAATATTTGGAAACTACCCAGAAATGATCAGTCTGTTTCATAACATATATATTTATGTATGTTTTTCTATTTATAGATATCTGACCTTTGCTTGAATTCTTCTGTCCCAAATTCTGTTGGGTCATTCTTATCCAAGCTAAAGAGAATTCAATTATATACAGTCAAATACCATGTGCAATCATAGTTTTACTTTTTTACTCAAGGTAGTAAGTTAATCTAACACTGACAAATTTGAAGAAATTGAAACTTTTACATATTTAGCTAAAGGAACAAGGTATTTCCATTTTTTCCCTAGAAAGGAAATTCGTATGCAGGAACTTATATTTTTACCTCTACAAAAGAAAGCTTTTATGCATGGTCAAATAATTTTTCTCTCTTAGTAAACCTAACACACAGTTTATTGGTATGTGTTAGTTCATTTGTACGTGTAACTCACTTCAGAAGAAATCAATCCACTATACAATCTGATTTTCAGCTTTCTAAGTCTGCTCTTCTCCCTCCTTCTTTTCACATACTTGGCTGTATTCTTAACTGCTTCTCACCAAAGGACAAGGAACAACAGCCTAGAAGCTGGACTCTCATCATAACTGTCAGTGGGCCTGTCCAAGTATCAGATTTCTGGAGAATGAAAGAGGCCCACCAGCTCTTTCACCTCAGAAACACGGAAACCACCTCACTGTGCCTGACTGTGATTCTTACCTCCATTGGCTCAGTAAAAGTTGCATGTAGGCAATAAGTAAATAAGGTAGAGAATAAGTAAAGAAAGATACGGTTGCTATGTTTGAATTCACAGTAGACCATGACCAAGTATCTGCTGCCAGATGCTGTCATTTTCTATTTAGTTTCAATACAGGAGGAGGAATAATGAAGACAACGATCAGCTGTTATATAGACTGTGTACTAAACTCACACCACAAATGAATTTACATTCAGATGACAGATAACTCACCAAATGTTAATGCTCGAGTCACAAACCGCAATGGCGGTTAAGGTTGTGTCATCCCTAAAATGTAAGTAAAAAAAAAAAAAGACACAGAAAATTGAGTTGGAAACTGTAGAGGAAATCAAACTTTTTCTGTGGGCTCGGTACTAAAACCATAACTGCGTTCATCCTAGGAACAGGTTCTGCCACTTGAGCTACAGCTCCATCTCCAGCTCCTCTGTTCCCTGTAGCTCTTTGCTCTGGTACTCCGGTGTGAACTAAGAGACCAGAACCAAATGAAAAGCAGTATTTTTATTTTACCACAGAAATACAGTTGAATCTGTTCAGGAAATTAAATATGGACCGGTTTCATGCAAGGTAGAAGAATTTTTCCCAGTACCCCTACCATAGTACCTCTTGACATCTTGTACGAATTTCAATACAATACTCTTCAAGGGAACTCAACCTGAGATCATAGCTAATATTCTGCTTCCTCTGTTCCTTCTATTCCCTCATTACCTTCAGTAATCCTAGATGTCTTTACTGACTTACTCTCAGATTGGACCAATGGGTGGCAGGCCAGAAACAGAGAACACTTCATTGTTCACCAGGACATTGAGAATTCCCTCTCCTTAAAGGAGCCTCAATTCTTTACCCAATTTGTGAAAACACGGAATGGCACAGAAAAATTTCACTTCCCTGACCTTCCAAAGGGTTCCCACAAACATGGTACTTAGTCTCTGTACAGCTTTCTACACAAATCTGTCTACATTTGAGTATCTGACAACAAATGGCTCTCGTCTGTCAATGTATGTGTATTCTGCTCCTCATTATGAACATGAACCATTAAATTATGCACAGTCAAATACTATGGAAGTTCCTAAAGAGACTTTTTCTTCCCAAATTGCTATAATACCCAGAAAATGAACACTACATATACTACATATGTAAGGGGGTATTTCCTAGAAATGAGGCCTCTCCCTCCAATGAAATGATTACCTGTGCTAAATAAAAACTTATGTAAGATTCACAAGGAGTTCTTTTCCTATGACTCTAAAGCACTGTTTACACTGTTTTCGTGGGTTTCCTGATGTTCCGTTTCCCTTGCTATGAAGGAAATTGAGCTGATCATTCATCTACATTTCTGCTTCCTCTCTCCCTTCCTTGCTTCCTCTGTCTGTCCAGCCTCTCTGATTCATAATAGGATTGGTAGTTCATGAGTTATTCACCTTAAACTACAGAATATATGTGGAAACTAACACACAGACATGTTTTGGCTATTTAGTAATATTTGCCTTTCACATAAAATTCCAACCCTGACTTGATGGTAAAAGACTTCTCATTCACTAAATAAATCACAAATGCTATGAGGGAGCTTTCTTCAACTGTCACGTCTCCCATGAACATCTGAAAACCTAGGTAAGTCATTCTATTTTAGCCAGCCTCCTTCTCACAGCAATGGAATGAGACACATCAAGGATGAACATGGGCGTGAAGAGATTTGCTGGTCTTTTCATCATCATCATCATCATCGCTTGAGATAGACATCCATCACATAATTGGGCAAATTTTTGATTGGGGCAAAAAACGCACCTTATCAGTAAAGCATTTTAGGAAAATACATAACAAATTAAAAAGCCCCTAATGATCAGCCTTTACTCATTCATTGAGAGAAAGAGAGAGAGAGAGAGAGAGAGAGAGAGAGAGAGAGAGAGAGACAGACAGACAGACAGACAGACAGACAGACAGACAGACAGACAGACAGAGACAGACAGGCAGACAGACAGACAGACAGAGACAGAGACAGAGACAGAGAGAGACAGTGTGGGAGAAAGAGAGAGAGAGAGAGCGAGACAAACAGACACACACACAGACAGACACACAGACAAACAGACAGAGAGACCACCTTTAACTTGTCTTATCCTCTAACTAGAAACAACGGAGTCACCAGAATGTTTAACCTGCTGAATCTTACAACAAAACACTAAATTTCTTTTGGCCACCACACTAAATTAGGAAAAAAAGAATTCTTTTTTTTTCATATATTTTATTGTAATTAATAGAAGGTTACATTATATTCACCAGATAGAAGGTGTATTACTTCACATACATTGATACCCTTTCTCATGTCTTGGTCCCCATTTCCCTCCCCCTTCCCCCGCCTCTCATCTTGTTTTCCTCCCTTCCCTATCTGACTTAAAATAACCAAATACGCATATGTACAATATATCAGTTAACAATGGGAAATACTGTAATATGAGATAACCAAGGGACAGCAAAAGAGATGAGAGATAACATAGTACATTAAGGACAACAATCACTCATTATATGGCTTTTGCTTCTATATCCTGGAGGTCCTTTCATTTAGCATCATTCTATATGGCCTTATGTATCTAGGTTTTGTTCTATTGTAAATCTCTGCTAGGAGAGCCCAAGGTTTCTACTGATTATGACAAATGAGGGAAACCATTGAGCCTATGTTCCTTTGAGTCTCACTTACTTCACTTAATATGATCTTTTCTAAGTCTTTCCATTTCCTAACAAATGGGGTGATGTCATTCTTTCTGACAGCAGCATAGAATTCCACTGTGTATAAATATATTTTGGTTATTTTTGCAAAAACCTTTTTAATCTATATCCTTTCAATTCCTACATAAAATGTGAAATATGTTTGCTTATTTCTATGTAGAAGTATAGAAATTGCAACGTAAGTGTAGATAAACCTGATGAAAATTAACTGCTTGTCACGATTATAACATTGAACATTTGAACATGGGTTATTTCTCCTTATATTTCAGTTTCCCTTTAAGATTCTAAGGAATCTTTAACAGATTTTAACATGTGTATCATATTATATACTGCATATATTTTATTATTTATTCAACTACCATATTTCAGAATCTATAACTTGATTATTTCTTGTGAGTATAAAGAAGTAAATGTTATTTTTATTCTAATATTATATAATGAAGCCCATGCAAATTCACTTAAATTTATTTGCTCTTCATAGACATCTTAGATTGCTTTTAAAGACTGCTTATATCTTTTCTTTAAAAACATATGTATACTTTGCCTCTTTCCTTATACTGTTGATGAGAATCTCCTGTACAAGACTGAATAGCTTAAGATTAGAAAATTGAGTGTTGCTGGATAATTATAGGTTGCTTTGTAATATTTTCTACTCTTTCATATGTAGTTTATATATGCATATATAAATTTATTTAATTTAGAAATATTAATGTCTTAAGGATTTTGATGCATTTTGTCTTATTGTAAGAAAACACTGTGCTTTCAGGAGTTGATATTAAAAGGGTGTTGACTGAAATGTAAAGTAATGGAACCCTGATCCTCAGAACTCAGCCTCCTGTGTAGTTAGGATTACAGTTGTGAGGCACTGTGCCTAAATATTTTCTTTGTATGTGGTACCGAAAAATCGAACCCAGGTCTTTGTGCATGGTAGGCAAGCACTCTACCAGCAGGCCATACTCCTAGCCAGGATCTAATATTCTTTTCAGGCAATAATGCCTGGCATATAATAAGTAAGGCCATAATACAGTATTTAAACCAAAGCATACATTAATTACTAATGCCATCGGGAAGGACTTCAATATTTTGAGCCTATATTATTAAAGAAGATGAAACAAACAGTTCTAACAGGTGCACTTTATTTTCACCCATTTTCCAAGCTCAGGTGTGTCTTTGAGTTCTGCTCCTGTTGATCATGCTGCTGGATCACCAGGAACTTTAGCCTACCTGCAAACAAAATAATCATATGTCCTGCCCTGAACATTGTCTTGTATAAATTAGAAGAAAAAGCATTTTATCTTCATTACTTTTTAATACTCAGACTATGATTTTCGCAGGCTATCTCAGTGTCTTTCTCTTTTTTTAAAATTTTTTTATTGTAATTAGTAAAAGGGTTACATGATATTTGCCAGATAGAAGGTGCATTAATTCACATACATTGATACCCTTTCACATGTCTTGGTACCCATTTCCCTCCCCCCCCACACCCCCCACCCGTCTTGGATTTCCCCCCTTCCCTATCAAATTTCAAATATCCAAATACAAATAAATTCAATATATCAGATGACAAAGTGAGATACTATACCAATATGAGATAACCAAGGGACTGCAAAGGAGATGAGAGACAACATAGTACATTAAGGACAACAATCATTCATTATATGGCTTTTGTTTCACTATCCTGGAGGTCCTTTCAATTAGCTTCACATTACATGTTCTTATGTATCAATATTTTGCTCTATTGCAAATCTCTGCTAGTAGAGCCCAAGGTTTCTACTGATTATGACAAATGAGGGAAACCATTGAGCCTAAGTTCCTTTGAGTCTGGCTTACTTCACTTAATATGATTTGTTCTAAGTCTTTCCATTTCCTAACAAATGGGGCGATGTCATTCTTTCTGACAGCAGCATAGAATTCCATTGTGTACAAATACCACAACTTCTTGATCCACTCATCAACTGAGGGACATCTAGGTTGGTTCCATATCTTTGCTATGGTGAATAGTGCTGCAATGAACATTGTTGTGCTAGTGGGTTTAGTATGTCCTTGTTTCTGGGTGGTTGGGTAAATGCCAAGTAGTGGAATTGCTGGGTCATAGGGGAGTTCTATGTTTATCCTTTTTAGGCACTGCCACACTGCTTTCCATAGTGGTTGAACGAGTTTGCACTCCCACCAACAGTGTAGTAGTGATCCCTCCTGGCCACATCCCCTCCAGCATCTGTTGTCATTCGTTTTCCTGATCCTGGCCATTCTAGCTGGAGTGAGGTGGAATCTTAGAGTTGTTTTGATTTGCATTTCTTTTATGACCAGAGATGTTGAACATTTCTTCATGTGTCTATAGGCCATTTTTGTTTCTTCTTCAGAGAAGACTCTCTTTAAGTCTTTGGCCCATTTTTTAATGGGATGGTTGTTACTTTGGAGGTTAGTTTTGGAGTGATTGAATTTTTTGAGTTGTTGATATATTTTAGATATGAGGCCTTTGTCCGTTGTTTGGTTGGTGAAGATCTTCTCCCACTCTGTAGGCTTCCTGATTAGTTTACTAATCTATAGGCTCACAGTTCAAACCCAATTAGGGCAGAAAAGTCTATGCCACTCTTCTCTCCAATACAATATTCAAAAGAAGCCAGAAGTGGTGCTGTGGTTCAAATGGTAAAGTGTTAGCCTTGAGCAAAAGAAGCTCAGATGCAGAGAGTAGGCCATGAGTTCAAGCCCCTGCACTAGCACAAAAACTAAAAAGTCTCATTTACTTGCTTGCAGAGATTAATTTCAAACTGCAATCCTCAGATCTCAGTTCAAGCCCCAGGCCTGGCAAAAAAAAGAAAAAGTCTTCTAAATGATAGGAAAAAGAATTCAAGTCAGCTGCAGATTTTCAGGTTTCTAGTACAGTAGGCAATGTGACTAAGTTCAATTTCAGTACCATAAGCTTCAGTAAAAATCTACCAGAAAAGCATACAGTTCAAGCAGTGTATGTGGCTCAAGGTTTAAGAAATTAAGGTTTTGGGTTCCCAAGTGAAAGCTTCATTTCACCAACCATCTATTTCTCATCATCCAAGCTCCCACTTTGCTACTTGTCCAAATATGCCACCCAAATCATCCACAGACAGATGGCCCCCGCCACCTCAAGAAATGCCAGCACTATTACCTAGGGGTACCAGCACCTGGGCCTGAGTTCCTGTCACAATGCATCACGACCCAGCTTGTAGAGAACAAGGAGCCTCTGCTGGATCTTAGCCCCATCTGCTTCATGCTTCCTGGTTAGCCCATCTGCAGTTTCTACATCCACACACCACAGTATTTCTTCTCAACCAAAGATAGCAATCTAATGACGTGCAAAGACTCTTCAGTGATCTGGTAGAGGAAGATCTGTTTTGAAGAACAAAGTATCACTGGGTAGCTTTAATGATGAGAACATCTGTCTTTCTCCTCCCACCTCTCCAGACGAACAGATCAAAGTTAAGACAATTACTGAGCTTATAGGACACCTAGTACCTTCCAAATGTGGTACAAGTATACAAGGAATTCGATTGGGGGGATTCAGGGAGGCTTTGAATCATTAAGGACAGGTCAGTGAGCCCTTCTCTGGGCAGAGCCCATGCTCCTTCAGCTGCATGTGCTATACAGTTTAGACCTCTATCTTACAGGAAGAGCCTCCCTCAACCTACCCTAGAAGCAAGTTTTTCTGTGTGCATGTGTGTGTGCATGCCTGCCTGCGTGTGTGTGTGTGTGTCTGTGTCTGTGTGTGTTTTGGGTCTCGTTGTTGGGCTTGAACTCAGGGTCTGGGCACTGTCCTGAGCTCTTTTGCTCAAGACTTGTGCTCTATCACTTTGAACCACAGCTCTGATTCCAGTTTTCTGGTGGTAGATGAGTCTTATGGACTTTCTCATGTGGGTTGGCTTTGAATCATGATCCTCAGATCTCAACCTCAGGAGAAATTGATGGCTGGTGACGCACTCCCTCAGGAAGGCTCTTCTCACATATACCGTGGCCTCACAGTAATGCCATCATATTCGAAAAATTAAAGAAGTGATCAGTCCATGGATTAGCCAAGTTCCTGGGGCTCTAATTGTCTTTGGAAACACTGTAGCAGACCTACCATGAGGTACTTTATTTGTGGATGTACCTGAAGCACCTGGAGTGATAAGGGGGGAAGGGGATACATACCTATCCAGCCAAATGTGCCAAATCAGACCTGCTAATCAAGGCAGTGACAGGTCACACTGAAGTTGCCCTCACATCCTTTCATGATTTATTTTTACACCAGTCTTCATCCAGAATCAATCCATCCAGTTAGGCTGGGGGCAGTGGCAATTCTAATTACTTGAGAGGTTGAGATAGAAGGATAGCAGTTTGAAGCTAGCCCAGGAAGGAAACTTCATGAGACTCTCATTTCCAATTAACCAGCAAAAATAGCCAGAAGTGAAGCTATGGCTCAAGAGGGAGAATAGTAACCTTGAGCCAAAAAGCTCACAGATATCTCCCAGGTCCTGAGTTCTAACCCCAGGATTAGGACAAAGAAGAGAAATCAGCGGGCCACAGGTTAATGTGGAAAGAACTTCCCAAATTGGTGTTTGGTTCAATTACCTTCTATCTCATAGACTTCACTCTGTTGTACTTGAGGATACCGTTTGAAATTGATCTATTTTAATACTTTCTGCAGAAGGAGCTAATATAAAGATTAGCCTTCCAAGAAATGGAAATTCTTTCACTCCATGAAGCAGACAAGTTGGTACTCATGACTTACTCTTAAACATCATTTCTGAGCTTAGGTCAAACATAAAAGTGAAATACAATTTTCCATTTGATCTATTTTAGAATCCCAACAGTGGGGACAACCTTGAATACTTTTGTTTTCTTTTAGAAAGTGGTCTGCAATGACAAATATTTGTGAAGATCAAAGTCACTTGCAATTCTGTGGGGAGTAATAGAGATACCCGGAGCTATTAGATTATAGCTCCTTGAATAGTTTATCTTTCTTTATTTGACCTTCTGTGAACTCTTTCTTAATGTCCACCAACTTTTCTCATCATCATCTTCCAATTAAAGCCATACAAAACCATACGATGGAGAGATAATGCTGAGGGAGAGAAAGGGAAAGACAAGAGAACACTCTCAAGGATAATGCCTGTTTTCCTTGTAAACACTCAGCCATGCAACTTCCCAGTCTGCTACTTTGACTTACAAATATTCTTTTCAAAGACAATCAGTTTTCAGAGTATATTCCACCATCTATGAGATCACCTGCAAACTCCAGTCCCACTAATTGGGAACCATGTTAAGGCAGCCCCCACTGTAGTGAAACAGAGTTGACTTCTTCCTTAGTGGAGGGGGTGGGGGGCAGGCCCTTCCCTTCACTCAAGTACTGAGGGTGGCAGCCTTCCCTATTCATACATAAAGTCATAGGCATCCTGTCAGATGGAAGACTGTCTCTGTAAAATAGAGATAAAAGAAGAAAAGCACAAGGACCAGAGCAGAGAAAAACAAGAACTTTAATTAAATGTGAACATTCAAATCTAACTTATCTTTCTGAAAAACCCCTCCAGTCCCATTAGTATTTTACTTTCTGGCATATACACAAATGTTCATTGCAAATAAATCATGTACCGAGCAAGGGCCCATGCTTCCTGAAATTCCAACCTTCAGTGGTCTCCAATGTCTGTGGTACTGCTCTGTGAAATGTACACGGACAATGGGCCACTGAGTCTGCATGTGTATGTAAGAATAAGTTCTAGCAGAGGTGTTTTCCACAACACCACAGCTCTGCAGTGTGTGGTTTCCATCACTTGGTGAGTCTCAATCAAGCCTTATGGCAGAGGCTTGGATTTTGGTGTAGCCTAACAAAGATTAGAAAGGCTGAGGGTGGGGAATTGTCCTTTGGTGAATCTTTGAAGAACAGAACTACGATTTTGGGAGTGGAAGAGCCAAGTGCACAAGTGGTGGTGACCTGTAGTAGAGTCCAAAATGTCAGGTGATAGTGTGGTGGGTACAGTTGTCCTGTGATGGCACAGGGTGCCCTAGGCACTCAGGGAGTCCAAGGAGGGGAGGGGAGTTTGGCTAATGCAAGTAGCCTGGGCACAGCAGGGTGGTTTTGTAGGTGGAGTGTGGGTATCCTGGGCTGGAGTAAAAGAAGGTGCAGGGTGGCCAGGGCCACTCAAGTCATCATGGTCAGTAGGACCCAGGGAGGCATGCGCACGTGGAGCTCTCCTTAAGCCTTGCTTCCCCTCCTCTTCCTGTGGAAGAGGCTGAAGCTAGATCTCTGCTTGGCAGGTGTCCTCCGGGGGAAGGTGTACTTCCGCAGCACCACATGGTAGACGTCCATAGTCTTCAAGGCATAGAAAATGTTGGCATCATCAGGAATCCTCAGCTCTAGTGGAAGAGGGACACAAGCCTTCTTAGCTGTCCAAACTGGGGCTGAGACCACTACCATTCCCATGCACTTAGAGATCAATTGTAGGTTAGGACCCCGAATGCCTCCAATCTCTGATTCCTGCATGCGAAAGAACTGATGAAAACTCCTTTCTCAGAGGACTTTGGACTTCAGGTCCTGCCAGGTCAGGGTGAAGGAGGCACAAGCTAATCCCCTTCTGACCTCACTGCTGCCATATCAGCATCACAGATACAACAGGCTTTGCAATGTGCAAACCAGCTCTCCCAAGATTGTCCTACAAACATGGACCCTCAGTACCACAAAAAGCAAGGCCTAACTCAGGCTTCTTGCAGTGAGTTCCAGGGTCCTCTAAGACCATGTGCCCCAAGTAGACTGCAAGTCCTGCCTTTGGCCTTTAATTTCTCCCCAGTCTCTTTTGTCCTGCACTCTTTGTGAGAGGAAAACCCCATGCTGTGAGAGGGAAAACCCCATGCTGCCAGCATAGTGGGAATGGTAACAGAGGTAGGAAGGAATTCAGAACGCATCCTGCATTGAACTTGTAATCAGTAATCAGTGCTGGTCAACTCCACAAAGAACTGGACAGATTCTGCACCTCATTGCAAAGACAAGACAGCAACACCACTGTGGCTCATTACCATTTGTGTTCCTGGTATACATGAGTCTTACCTGAGTCTGACTCCTCTTACCATCTGTGAGTCTGTCTCTGTCTCATTTTTCTTGCCGGTCCTGGCCCTTGAACTCAGGGCCTGACCACTGTCCTTGTGCTTTCTGAAGGCTAGAGCTCTATCACTTGAGCCTCAGCACCATTTCTGGCTTTTTTGTATGTATATGTGGTACTGAGGAATCAAACTCGGGTCTTAGTGCATGCTAGGCAAGGACTCTAACACTAAGCCAAATTCCCAGCCTGTCCCTGTCTCTTTTGCTACTTCAAGTGCATGCAAGGCAAGGACTCTAACACTAAGCCAAATTCCCAGCCTGTCCCTGTCTCTTTTCCTACTTCAGTCTCTGTCCCTATTCCTGTCTCTCTGTCTCTGTCTCATCTACCTAAACTTTTGTCTAGCTTTTCAACTTATATCTTTTATGAGTAAGTCAACTTTTGGTTCACTTATCTAACTCAGTGACTCGGTTCTCCCCCTCACCTGTTTGTTCAAGATAAGTGTTGTGCCACTGGCGCCATATGATTTTTCCTGCTTTACTGTGGTTGATAAGAACAAAGAGAATCACAGACTTCTAACCCAGGCTGGCCTCCAACCTAGTGCCTCAGTTGAGCCTCCTAATGAACTGGGTTTGTAGGCTGAGTCCTAGGCACCTGGCTTCTAACCCATTTGGAAGAAAAACACATAAGTAGAGAATATTGGGAAGTTGCCCATGAGTTCTCAATAGCTCTTTCAGGGCTTGCATTAGTCCATGATATAGGGTAAGTGGTGTTTGAAGGCATAGTTTTAATGGTGTGGTAACAATGCAAGGGTCTCAGGAACTCTCGGCACACACTTTACAACTGAGTGACACTCAAGTGTCAGGTATTTTCTCAAGCCATGTGTTCACATTGGAGAATGACAAAGTCCGTTCTGGTGAGCAAGCCAGCCATTCTGTCCTATGAGCTGTATTCTCTCTGGTCCTCACAGATGGTCTCTGCACTGGCTACTTCCTCCTCAGCCAGGGCAAGAACAAGCATGTCCATGAGGGCAATAGCTGTGCAGCAACCAGGGCTGGCTTGGGCCTGGGGTCTAAGGCTGCCCTTATGCTGCCATACCCTGATGGAGGGGTTGGTGGGTGAGGACACTCTCTCCTGCCATACTTCTTTTTTTTGCTAGACCTAGAGGCTTGAAGTCAGGGCCTGAGTACTGTCTTGGGGCTTTCTGAAGGCTAGAGTTCTAACAGAACCACTTCTGGCTTTTTTTTTTACCTATGTATATATTTCCAAGGAATCGAACCCTGGTGTTCTTGCATTCTAGACGAGCTCTCTACCACCAATCCAAACTCCTGGGTCCCTGCCCACCTACTTATTTGCCTGTCCTAGCTATTGGTTTAGGACTCATTTTGATCCTGAGTGATGATCTGCACCAGCTCTAAGTCTTCTGGCTTGTATCCACGCACCTGGAATTTCTTGATAGCTTTCATGATGACGTCTCGGGTCTTCTCCTGGTTGGTCACCTGGGTTGGATCAGGAAACAGGCCCTGAGGACTGGGTCCCAGGGATCCCTCCGTGAAGTCAGTATCCAGGGCTTCTGTGGAACCATCTCAGTGTTAAACATGAGAAATGCCATTGGTGTCATGGGTGTGTTTCAAATCTTCCTTCCTGAAGAGGAGTCCATGCATTGAAGTTGGTTATTTAGTATTCTTAGAGTTTACCAGCTCTTCCTGGATCTGCTTTCCAGGTTTGGGCCCCTGAGATTTAGTGGAATACACAATAAACTCCAGAAACCGCAGGCAAGGGAGGAGCCAGCCAAGTGCCCAGTGCCTGCTCCTAGCCAGGTCTGGGGTGAGTTGGAAGATGCAGTGATTGACAACACCCCGTGGAGCCTTGATCAACTCCCCTAACACTGAGAGTCCAGGAGAGAGGAAGTCGTTGCCTCCCCAGATGAGTGCTCATGACACCTGTTCTCATTCCTATTGGTGAGAGGACTGAACCAGATGCAGACACCAGACCCAGCATGAGGAAGGAGGGGCTCTGAATGTCACCTGCCAGTTGAGTAGCTAGAAGAGCAGACATCTCTCTCTCCTGTGAGGAGTTTACTTGTGAGCAGATCTTTTAGCTCCATCATCTGCAGCACCCTGCCTTTGATATTCCTCATCTTCCCAGAACATAGGATCCCTATGTCTCGCTGTCCTCCAACCCAGATGTGATTGTCAGAAGAGCCTACTAAGTAATGTGCGAGGATTGTCTGTGAGACAGTAAACAGTCTCAACTGGCAATCGTGTTCATTCACTACTAATCTTGTGATCAAACACCAGCCTTTAGGTTGTTTCCTGGGGAAAGTGAAGTATCTAAACTATGCCCTCCAGAGCCTAGGATTTCCCCAATCTTTGTCCGCATTCTTCCTCTCAGTCCTCCTCACTGACCCTGCCTGAGGATCTATTCTAGCCTGGAGACTGGGCATAATTTTCCCTCCCTCTTTTTTAGGTCAGAAGAGCAGAAGGAAATGCAGCCGCCCAACTCACCTCAATGCTTTTGCATAGACGTCTGTTTTCCACAGGCAGCACCACCCTGATAACACACGAGTCTCCCAGCCTGAGATGGGGAGGCACAGATGAGCTGTCACTACTCTGCCCTGAGGTGCCGCTGTGAGTGTTGGCTGAATTGGTGTCCATTGTGCTGGTGTCTGTGGGTGAGGATTGGCTGGCAGAGGCCAAGCTGGTCACCCCAGTGAACCGGGAGGAGGATCCCTGGACCTGTGGATGCCAGCAACATCAGGAGAAGTCCAGGTTTCCAACCAGGTCTAGGGCTTTCCTCTCAGGCACTGGAAAGCAGGACTATGGGCAAGACAGGAAGTCACCTTTTTTGGGTCTCCTGAGGATGTTTGTGAGATGCTCCTGATGAGCTCTGGGTAGGAGCTGGAGGAGGGAGCTGACTGCACATTGCTGTCTGACTGCATTGCAGCGCTGTTTGTGCTGCTCATCTCAGGGCCACCCTTGTCCTGGTCCATCCACTTCAACTGGGAGCTGCCACTGGTACTAATTGCAGCACTCTGGGTCTGGTGACTTTAGAGAGGGGTCAGCTTACTGAAGGAACTTCTCTCAGGACACACACAGACCCTAGACCTCAAACACTGGAGACCTGAATCTCCACTCCATGATCTGGGTCAGTTAACATTTTCCCATTCCCTTATGTGATGGATGAATCACAGAGCCAGAACTCAGTATGAGCAGAGGGGCAGACACCCCAGAGAACTGAGTGCCACACCTGGCTTCTCAATGGAAATGTCTCATTCCCACAAGCATCCCATCATCTTCCCTGGCCCTTGCCCATCACTGGCAAGGTCCTTACTGCTTCCAGGCCATCCAGATGCTGAAGCGCTTCTTGGTCGGAGGGCTTGCAGTGTCATTCTGTCCCGGGGGCTCCAGTGTACATGACAGGTCATAGCTAGGCAAGGGGTGTGAGGTGAGTAGACCAAATTGAAGCTTGGGACCTCCCAGCGTCTGCTTAGAATTCAAAGCCTACCACCCACCTGGTCACTGGCCCTAGGGAGTGTAAGTCCTCAAGTCCAGACATGTGACACTCAGGCTGGCACCACATCCCAGTGACAGGCCACTCTCCCTGTCCTAGTGCCTCCCAGCTCACCTGGCCTCCTCGCTGAGCCGCTCCAGGCCCCTGAACCAACCTAGAAATTTCTCCTCTGGGGTGATGTGTTCATAGCTGCAGCTTGCATGTAGCTGCTTCAGTTGCTCCATGATTGCATATTCCTGGCCAGGGAGAGCATGAGGAGAGTGGAGGGCTGCGCTGTGATGCCCAGAGGATGACCATTCACCAGGCTTTGCTCTGGGAAGCCTCAGTGCATCAGGGTGCTGTGGCTCTCATAACTGTGTCCACACTCATTCACAGGAAGCTCTCCTCTCCCACTTCACATTCCCACCCTGTCATCATGAAAGATCTGCACTCTGAACCAAATTTCCCTACCGGTCATGGTGACTGAAGCTGACTCTGCTGCTGGTCCCCATCCAGCCAGGAGGGCACCTGAAACTCACCTTTCTCAATTTCTCAAAATGGATGACTCCCTCCTAGAAGGCAGAGAACAATGTGAGGAGAACCCCACCCTTCCTCCCTTCAGTCCTCCCTGTCAGGGGCTGGTCCTCTTCCATGGGACAGAGGGCATCTACATGTGCCTGTGAACCAAGTCCTAGATGGGACCTGGACACATCTCCAAAGAGGTTCTGGAATCATCTTGTCCAAAACTTCTGAGGACATGGGGAGACTGAGGGCTCAGCTGAGCCGGACTCACAAGTGCCTGCTTGGCCTGTCCTTTGTTTTCCACTAATCCCAACTGCCCACTGTGCCCAGAGGAACTTGAGTCCCAGCTGTGCTATGTGCCCTAGCTCCCTGTCCCAGCAGCTCTGGATGTCCCTTCTTAAGATGGATGCAGTGATATCTTAAGAAACCCTTCACTGTGCCAGAACTCAGCACACAGCAGGAGACTTTCTGTCCCAACCCCAGCAGCTCAGTGATGCCCAGACTACTCACATCCAGGAAGTCCCTAAAGGCCGTGTCGATCATTCGGAAGTCTCCCAGGAAAGTTTTCAGGTAGGGCACAGTGCCCTTGATGTGAACCTGTGGAATTGGATGGGTTGATGTGCCATGGCCTAGGACCCCATTGCAGGCTTCCCCAGACACCCTCCATCCTCACAGGGCCTTTCTTATCAGAGTCACCTGAGGACCTTCTGGCCAATGTGTTAGAGCCCCTTCTCTGCACTTGGGATAATAAACAGTATAAGGGTGGCATTGACACCTCCCCAAGTTAGGGAGCCTCTGAAGGCCACCTGCCACACAGGCTTTGCCATGCTCGGGCTTCTACTCCTCCTTTGTCTCTGGCAGCCACTCAGGACAAGGGATTATAAGAATCAAATCCCATGTGTATGGAGTTATTTGAGGCAGGGGAAGAAGAGGTAACATGAGCAAGCAGACCTCTCTTCTCTTCTCTTACAGGCACTCTTGGTGCGTTCAGGACACAGTCACTCACCATGTCCTCAGCCTGCCTCTGGCCTCTCTTGGCCTTCTTCTCCTTGGGGGCAAAGTCACCAGGCTCCTGTCACAATGGAGAGCAGAACTCCTGAGACATGTGTCCTCTCAACCTTTGTCCCTGACCTGAGCATGGATGGTGCCAAAGCTAGTGCCACCTGCTGCTTTGTTCTGGTTAAGTCTCTGCCTCAGCAGATCTGTGGGATGCCATGCTGTGAACTGGCCTCTCTCTGCCTGCTTCCTCATCTGCAAACTCTGCAAATAAATGACATTCCTCTTAGCGCTGTGGGATCCAGTAGTTTCTCCCACTGTTGGTGCTGCCCTGAGTCTCTGTGCCAATGCCTTCTCTGGACTCCTGGAAATTTGTTTCTCCTCATTGTCTCATCAATCATCCAAATTCCTCAGTCTTCATAGGTGACAGGAGGGGACCGAGGAATAGGAAGGGATGGTGGCCTGTCCACTTCACTGTAGGCAATCATAGAAGAGACACTCTAACTCTGTGAGCAGGGTCCAGTCAGTGAGTGCTCCCATAATTGTCATGGGCCGGAGGGTAGAAGAGTCCAGGAGGGAGAGGATTATGGACTTTCAGCTACCTTCCTAAAAAAAAGTTCTGGATTTCCTCACCTAGGGGAGGGGCTCTGAATCATGAGAAAGCTTCTGTCCCACAAAGCTCTTCCCTATGTGTGTGTGCCCTGACAGAAATCTTTCTCTATGCATCTGGGTGGGGGAGTTCCCCAGATATACTGTAGTGGATAAGCGGGTCAAGGCATTGAGGAGTGCAATCTGTATCCCTTCCCACTGAGGCTTCTGGAATCGTGTGTGAAGGAGCTCAGTATGTTGGAATGTAGAGATCGATAGATCTTTTCCTTTCTTGATTTGTGTGGGTGACTCTATCTGAGCGACTAGTTCACTTGGGAGGTTTCATGGTTGAGTCTCAAGGTTTGGGCTCGCAGTCATGTCCAGCTGAGATTTCAGGGCTGAGTGAGCAGTGCCTGGCCTCCCTTGTCAAGAAAACCCCCAGCCACCTTCAGTTCCCCTGTCTAGTCCTTCTCTGTGTTTGTATGGCGGTGAGCAGCATCTGCTCTAGGGAGAGCACGGAGAGACCCAGTTCCTTCAGGTAGAAATCCTCGGTCTGAATGTTAAGATTCAAACCAAGTGTGTGCTATGTCTGTTTGGCTCCAAGGACACCTGTGAAATATCCCCTGGCAGAGCAACTCACTCCTGAGCAGTGCAGCTGACTTACATACCAGGTACTCAAGAGCCTGAGATCGGAGGATCCCAGTTCAAACCACAGTCACTGAGTCTGTGAATTACAATCAACTCCAAACATGGAGTGGGCTTGTGACTGAAAATGAAGGGCACTGAGTATTAAAAACTGTGGACAACAGCCATGCCCTGAATTCAAGATCCAGAATGGAGAGAAAAAAAAACGGGAAAGCATTTCTTTTTGCAACTGGATCCCACTTTTGCCTTCTTAGCCCTGTTTTTTCTGACCCCTTTCTCTCTACCTGAAAGAGTAGCACTTTGGTCTGGAAGTAAGAGCATGAAGGAGGGGGCCGGGAGTTTGGCCTAGTGGTTAAAGTGCTTGCCTAGCATGCATGAAGACCCGGGTTCAATTCCTCGGTACCCCACATACATAGCAAAAAGCCAGAAGTGGTGCTGAGGCTCAAGTGGTAGAGCCCTAGCCTTGAGAAAGTCCAAGGACAGTGCTCAAGCCCTGAGCTCAAGCCCAGGACTGGCAAAAAAAAAAAAGAGCATGAAGGAGAAACGATCTCTGACAGTTTCTGGTATGTCTGCATGCTGTCTCTGTAGGAGGGACAGAGAGAAGTGACAAATGGTAAAGTGAGATAGAAGGGAGACAGGCTTGGTTTTGTTTTAGAGCCAGGCCTGCAAGTTGCCTGAACAGGAGGTTTTCAAATGATTGCATGAAGCTCCCAAGGACCCAGGAGCTGGAAGAAATTTCTCCTTCCTGTCCCAATGGAGTCCAGCCCAGTTCTATTAGACAACTTTGCTCAGATTTCAATTGGACAGAAATTTAGAATTACCACAGGAACCCTGGACAGCTCCTCTGGGTCTCTGTCCAGCTTCAGTGAGACATTGAACTGAACATTTGCCGGTGCATGAACAGGCATAATGCAGGCACTGTCCCTGTTTTCCTGGCTAGCAGCCCAGGTCATACCGGCTTGGCTGTGGGGCTGGTGTTGAAGCTGGCTAGTCCCTGTGTGTGCACAGCTTCTGTGGAGAGAGGGACCCACCTGGAGACCTCTTGCCATGTGCTGTCCAGGCGCTGGATGGCGCTGCTGTGCAGAGCAGAGAGGATGGCATGGAGGGAGGAGAAGTTCCTGAGGACTCTGCATTCCTGCATGGGAAGGGGGTGTGAGACTGCATGCTACTGCTGCCACCTGATGCCTTGCTGGCTGGGCTAAGCCAGGGTTAGTACAAGGATACTGGGGAGCTGCTTACAGGGTTTCTGGGGGGAGAGTTGGCTGACCAGGCCTGGGTGAAGTTGCCCCTGAGTCCTGAGTGTGAGGAAGGAGTGAGCACCATTGCATGTGTGGTATGTGGGAGTCCAGACAAGATGGCCCTGGGCAGGAGGCCCTGAAGTCCACACAGGGCTCTGAGCACATTGGCACACCTTAGAACATTAGACCCTGAAGGGAGAGTCTCTAGGCAGCAGCTGTGTCTTACCATGGCCACCGAGATCCAATGCTCTAGCACCCTTGCCCTGGAGCAGGGCTGCATGCTGTGGCCCCCTAAGCAGGTGGTGAGCACGCAGGAGAACACCTGGTCGAACTGTGTGAAGGTGGCCCGGATGGTGGGGGCCAAGTTCTCCATGTCATGTCTGTCCTTCTGGGAAATGGCAGAATGCAGGCAGTGGTGGGGCACCACCTTCAGGAACAGCTCCTGCCAAAGGAAGGAGTGTCTCATTGCCTGGCCCACAGCACAGTGCCCAGCCCCAGATTGGGTCCCGTAGTTGGGCTGAGAACTCGGGCTGTGTAGGGGTCTCTGAGGCTTGGCATGGCTTTGTAGGGATATCATGCTGCTTCGCAACCCTGGAGGGCACCTGAGTGTCCCTACCTAATGTCAGGGTCTGCTGTGCAATGTGACTCTTCCTCCTTGGCCTAGGCTGAATTTCTGCTCTCCCCAAGTCACCCCACGCCTGTCCTATGGTGCATATCCACAGAGGCTGCTTCTGAAGAACTTTCTGTTTTCTGCACTAGGCTCTGGCACACACACCAGAATCCTCATAATTGCTTGGGCTCCTGTGGTCCCTGCCAAATGCGGAGGAGCTGCGATTCTGGCTGCATCTCTCCACGCATAGCTCCTGGGACACAGAGGTCTCATGTACACTTTAGTGTTTGCACTTAAGAGAGTGATGCTAGGAAGCGTGATCCAAGGTGAAGATCAGGCTGGATGAAAGCTTGGGCTCTAGGGGAAGGAGAAGGATGAGAAGACAGCCATGCACAGAAGGAAACCTCGTCCACCCTTCCCTGCCCAGGGCCTCACCGAGTCCATCCTGGTGAGCTGCTCAGCCACCAACAGGGGAGGGAAATCTAAGACCTCATTCTTCTCCTTGTTCAGTCCCTCCCCTGTGCTCCCTGAAGAAGGACAGGAAGATCCTGTGAGGAAAGCGTGCCGGGTCCTGTTTCGATTCTCCATATATTAAGGGATCCCACCCAAGCTGTGGACCAGGTCCTAGCTTGTTGCTCCCCAAGATATGGATTCCAGGCTTCCTTGGGAGTCTGCCATGAGGCCAAGTTTCAAACTGGCTCCCAGTCAGCAGAGCAAAGGAGGCTGGCACTGCATGTGACATAGCCTCAGAGTCCCGGGAAGACATGGCTGCCACCCACATCTGATGCTGCTGCTCCCATCTCGTGGTACAGTAGAGTCAAGGCTGACTTTGGGTGTTGGTCTAATCCTGGTAATGTTCCTGCAATTAGGCTGCATGCCAGAGCTTGGAGCTCAATGCTGCCGTCTTCTTATACTTAGACAAACACTGGGCTAATGCTAGAGATACAGGAGAAGACAAGGCCCTCTCCATGGAGGATTTGTCCTGAGTCTTTGATAAGAGAATAAAGACCCTCTTCCCTTTGACTTCCCAACCTGGATCCCTCTATACATCCACATTTTCAACTTCTTTGCACAATCTCTATGTTCCAGTGTCTTTCTTCTTCATGGCAGAAGGCCTATATTGGAGCCTTTCCACCCTGTTATGGCCCACATTCATCCCGCCTCTTTCTTCTGTCTTCCCACCCAGTTTCCACACCATCAGGCTGTGTCTGGCTTGGCTCTTGGGCCTCCATCTGAGCCAGGAGCAGTTGTGCACGGCTCTCCACGTGTGATCCAGTCATGTGCCTCTTCAGGTGAGCCAGCAACTGCTTGAGGCAGGCAAAGTGTGCTGGCTGGCAAAAGTCCTCCCCGTACTCGTCCAGCCACATGTCCAGGATAGAAGAGATGGCACTAGGGGAAGATGGTGGGCAGCAGAGTCAGAAACCTGACCAGCGGCTACCCCAGACACTCTCAGCACTCATTTGTAACATGGACATCAGTATCTCCCCAAGCCAAGCTTCTTTGGTGGTGGAGGTAGTGACAGTCCTCAGGAACCAAGGAGGGATTGAAGGGAATTCCAGGGAGCCAGCACCCAGTCATGGGATGAGCAACTCTGCCCTCTCCAGGGAGTTCCCCATACTCCTGCAGCTCTCCAATCCCTCCCCACTGCATGGAGTCTCCATGGGGTCTGTTGTATGCCTGGCATGAACTGGCTGCTGGTTCACATCCACTGGGGACTCTATTGACTCCGTTCCAAGAGCCACACATGGGTATCTCCCCACCTCACTGTTCTCTTGGTGACCCAGCCAGGCCTTCTACTCTGCCAGCCTTCCTAGGGTCAGTAGAAGTCCTAAAACATGACATCAATGCTCTAATCCTGTTTGCGAGGCCATGGTGAGGACAGGCAAGGTTGGGCATCAGGGGCTTTGGAGAGGATGGGTTGGCACAGGGCTCAGCTCTGAGTTGAAGCCTCCATCAGTGATCCCAACAGCACTCCCGGTCATGGGTCAGCCTCCTCCTGCATACATATGCCACACTTCAACCCTGTGGTGAGAACGTCAAGATCTCTGGGATCCTGAGCTTGCCCACCACGCTACACTCAAACCTGGCTCCACTCTGCACACAGATGCCCTCCTTTGCGACCAAAGTCCACACACTTTCTGAGTTTGTCCTGTGGCATGCCATCCTGGCTGGAGAAAGGCAGGATTTCATCCTGTGTAGAGGAGTCCTTGAAGGCCTCATCTCTACTGAACCTGTGGAGGAATTGGACAGTTACTGGCTGTCTCTTCCTGTGTTTTATCCAGCTTGCAACAGTGCGGCTTATTTGTGCTTTCTCCCTACAAACATGTCCAGACTCGTAGGGGCTTCAACCTCTATGCAATGGAAAGGCACAAGCCTTTTCTCCGTTGAGAATCCTGTGGGCCAAGGGTCTCTCACTCTGCCTTCAGCTATCCCTGCTCTGTCTACATGTAGTTGAGGAACCATTCTCCAAACAGGGAAAGTCTGCTTTGTCTGAGGGCTCAGAGCTTGGAATCAGAAAGCTGTGTCCTGAAGAAGAAGGTCACAGGGCTGAGCCTACACTACTAGGGAGCACACAAGGCATTTCCCATGGCCCTGGCATAGCTTAAGATGCTTCTCTGCCCACCCCCACTCCACAGGATCACAGTAGCCCTGAGAGTTGTGCAGGTCATTCCCAGGGTCCCGTGGAGAAAAAGAGTCCACTGCCCTTGCAGTTGGTACTCACGTTTGGAAGAGCAGGTCCAGGACGTGTTCGGTGCTGGTGAATTTTCGGTAAGTGGAGAGGAAGGTGGGGATGAAGAAGTGTTCCCCGGTCAGCTGGGCAGGCACCAAGTGTTCCACCAGCTGCGGCAGGGTGCCTGCCCTACAGCCCTCATCCTGGCTTGGAACTTCATCCTGGAGTGGGACCAGGGGAATAGTTTAAGCTGAAACTAGGGAACCAAAGAGGACTCTGACATACAGTCCAGGGAATTACATTAAAATAAGTTCCTATTCTCTCTATGTATGTCTTGCTGTCTCTGTCTCTGTATCTCATTTCCTGTCTCTCTGTCTTACTCTCTTGTCACTCTGTCAGTCCTTCTGTCTCCATGTCTTTCTGTCTGTATGCCTCTCTCTGTGTCTGTGTCTGTCTGTTTGTCTGCCTCTCTCTGTCTCTGTCTCTGTCTCTGTCTCTGTCTCTGTCTCTGTCTCTCTCTCTTGCTCTCTCTCTCTCTCTCTCTCTCTCTCTCTCTCTCTCTCTCACACACACACACACAGACAAATAGACAGAGGAAATGGTGAGCTGGTAATGACTGGAGACTTAGATGTGGTGAGCTTTCCAGCCACTTACTGGCCTGGGGCTCCTCATGTCACCTGTGGGGTCCAATGATCCAGAAGTTCTCACTGCCAGGACTGGCCTTGTTTGGACACACGTGTGCCAGGCACCCTCTGCACTCTTCCATGAGGCCTGAGCCTCTCCCATTTCAGGAAAAACTGGCAAACATCTCCTGAACGTCTGCTAGCCACACAAGTGAGTGGTGTGGGCCTTGTGTTGACTGTGGGTGCCAGGATACCAAGGTCCTAAGTTCCATTGTGAGGCAGTGAGGTCATCTGTGGAGGTCCCTTCAATTGACCTCTTCCTTCTGACACTCTCTCTCCAAAGGTCCCCTTCTCTATCCATGTGCTGGCTCTGAGCAGGATACAGCTGTCCAGTGTTGCCCCAGCACCTCAATTCTATGGTCCTGGGGTAGACCTGAGTGGAGTTGACACCACCCTGGAGGAGACACAATTGGGTTCTCAGCCTCATGGGACCCAAACTTAAACCCCTTTTCTCTCAAGTCCCACTCTGCTCTTCACTTGTCTTCTAAGACATGAAAGGGGAACCTTAAGATGAAGATTTCTGAGAGATGCTATGGACTCCCCAGTGGTCAGGCTTCAGGGTCAAGTCTCACCAGTTGCCATGCTTCAAGTAGAAAATCACTGAGGCTCAGGCCAAGGTGCTCTGTCCCTGATACACAGTTGTTGTCTACACAGGGCACAACCCCTTCCTTACTGGGACTGGAGGACTGACACCTGGGTAGAGCATGCGTGAGTGTGGGCCAAGGGAAGTTTGACGTCCTCATTTTGTGGCTGTCAAGAGTGGGTTTGGGGAACACTGTATTTCAGTATGGACCTGTGTGGCCATTTCCTGGTCTGGGAAGTGTGTTCTGTCATGTCTCTCCAGCCACAGGGACCTCTTTCCTACCTGCTCCTGGACACACGTGTGCTTCTGCTGTCTTCCTGGTGCCTTCATCGCTCCCCCCACATTCTCCCACTTATTCCTAGAGAGTTTGGCAGGGGCCTGAGAGACTGAATGGACATCTGCCCTCAGGAGTGAGGTGGAGGACTGGGCCCCTCCTTCCTGCAGGCAGCCAGCTTGCAGAGGACCCATGTAGCCTGCAGTCTCTCCCAGCTGCGGTCACATAGCTTGGATCCCATGAGCACCTGAGCATTATCAAGGTCTCCAACCTTTCCCTTCCTGTCTTTAGGAATTTGTACTCAGGACCTGGACGTTGTTCTAGAGCTCTTTTTGCTCAAAGCTAGAGTACTGCAGCTTCAAGCCCCATGTCTACTTGTGGAGTTTTCAGTGGCTATGTGGCAGGAACATTTCATGGGGACTTTTCTGCACAGGCACCGTGATCCTCTGATCTCAGCCTCCCACCAGCACCAACCAGGCTCTCACTGTATTTTTTATCACTATGTAAAGAAGTTACATTATTTTCACAGATGCGTAGAATGGTTAGTTACATAGGACATGTGTTGAGTTCTTTTCCTTTTCTCCAGTGTCAATCCTTCCGCAAACTATCAGTTTCCTGCTTCTGTTTCTACATGTGACTTGTGTAGATGTCTTTCAATACAATGTCTATTGAACATCACTAATGGACATTTTCACACTTCTGTCCTGAGTTCTATGTTCCTACCCAAGATACACATGAAAACAAATGTACAGAAAGAAATAAGAAAACAGAATCAGCAAAACCCCACAAGAAAAATATGTTTTTCTATAGTGTCTTTCATAGAGATATGTTTCTGAGTACATATATATACCTATTGTTTAACCCATGTATACATCAGTATATAGCTATGTATTTATATATATATGGCAAACTGATAAGTATATTGGGTAATTGTTTTCTCATATGTTTCAGCCTGGTCTTCACAGATGATTTAGTTGGGTTATCTTTATTTTGCTGAGAGTAGATTGTTAACATCTATTGTTGAACGGAGCCATCATCTTTGGTTAGCCTTAAGACACTGTTTTAAAGTGTACATAGTTGATGGGCCGGGAGTTTGGCCTAGTGGTTGAGTGCTTGCCTAGCATGCAGGAGGACCCGGGTTCGATTACTCGGTACCACATACATAGAAAAAAAAGCCAGAAGTGGTGCTGAGGCTCAAGTGGCAGAACTCCAGCCTTGAGAAAGTCCAAGGACCAGTGCTCAGGCCCTGAGCTCAAGCCCAGGACTGGCAAAAAAAATAAAAATAAAATAAAGTGTACATAGTTGATTCATTGGTTTGTGCATCAATGTTTATTTACCTCTTCTTGGGTGTTTTCCCCTTAGATCATTCCCTTCATTAATATGCAGTGTCCTTCATTGTCTCTTTCCACTGGTTTGAATCAGAAGTCTATTTTATGGTGTAACCTCATACAAACCCCACATTCAGCCAGATATGAGCAATGATGTGCATGTTTGGTATTCTTTTAGGCTATTTGTGTATCCTGGCAGTGGATCATTGTTGGAGAATGTTCTGTGTGCAGCTTCTTGAATGTGAGTTTCATGGTCATCTGGTGACATACTCCTTTGAGGCCTATTAGCCCCATTGGCATTATTTGAATTCAGAAATATGTTTGTCCATTTTCTGCAGTGAAATCACTTTTCTAGCAATTATTGGACTGCATAGAAGTCAGAATTACAGGACATCATAAGACATGGAACATCTGTACAAGAATGAAGCTTCTTTAACAGTGGAAGGGCCTACACACTGAGGAGAGTCATTAGATCTAGGGATACTGGAACTCTCGACTACATAGAGCAGCTGCTTTCTATCTCCACTATGTTACATCATACCCTTGAGTTTCTTGAGCACACACACACTCACACACACACACACACACACACACACTTATATATACTTATATATTTGTGCATCTCTCTCTTCTATGGATATATGTAAGTGTCAGAAGCCTAGACTGAATTGCCAAATATAATTTTTTTCTTTTATCAGTCTGGATATCTTTAAATACATGCTTGGGAGCTGTCCTTAAACTTTATTTTTTCCTATGTTTAGAGCTCTAGCGTTTGAGCCACAGGGTCACTGCCTGCTTTTCTGGAGTAGTTATTTGGGGTTTAGTGTTTCCTAGAGATTCTGGCCAAGGCTCTACCTCTTGTTTCTCAGCACCTCTTTGCAGGTTTTCCTGTTTCTGTTGTACTGTGGAGTTGAACCTAAGGATTTGTGCATGCCTGGCAAGCATTCTACCCCTAGGCCACATTCCCCACCCTGTGCATTTAAATGGAATACCATGTGTTGTAGGTCCAGTGTATATTCTCTGCAATTCCAGTGACATTTTCTGAGAGGCTGCAGTCCTGTGTGGGTGGGTGACCTCGGGTCTCTTGAACCACATGCCTATGGGATAACCACCATTCATAAGGAGGATTGGAGCAAGGTACCCCTATCCCATTGAATATCCTCCATACTCAACAATGTACTAATGAGGAGTCCAGTTATTGAAAAAAGAACAGTGATTAAGGTTTACAGGCTCATGGGGTTGTCTATCTTAAGAATAAGGTCTCGGGTTCAATGCATAACAAAAACAAGCAAACAAACAATCCAAAAGTCATCTGTCCTGCCCTGCTTTGATTCATTCCTTTTCTAAGATGAAAGAAAGAGGCTCATATAATGAATGATTGTTGTCCTTAATGTACTATGTTGTCTCTCATCTCCTTTGCTGTCCCTTGGGCATCTCATATTGTTACAGTATCTCACTTTGTTTTCTGACATATTGAATTTATTTGTATTTGGTTATTTGAAATTTGATAGAGAAAGGGAGAAAACCAAGACGGGGCGGGGGGGAGGGTAGTGGGTACTTAGACATGTGAAAGGGTATCAATGTATGTAAATTAATGCACCTTCTATCTGGCAAATATCTTGTAACCCTTTTATTAATTACAATAAAAATATAAAAAATACATACTTTGGGTGTCAGGATAAGTAAGTAAATGAATGAATGTATAATAAATAAATTAATTTTAAAAAAAAGAAAGAAACAGGCTCAGTGACAGCGGCTTATGCCTGCACTCTAGCTACTATGGAGTCTGAGATCTCAAGGAGATTCAAAGGCAGCCTGAGGTGGAAATTCTGTGAGAGTTACATGTCCAAGTATCCACCAAGTGCCATAGGAACGTGTGTCTCATGCAGTATAGTACTAACCTGAGACAGGAAAGCTGAGGGGACTCTAGCCAAAAGAACTTACCCCTGGCAATGTTTGTGTTCCCTTAGGATGACTTTCCCCTGGCCTTCCCTTTTGAGACCAAGCATACTCCTTATGTTTCCTCCTGATTAGTGTGTCATCACATGTTTACACGAGTGTGGATTAGCCAGAGAGTCAACGAATATGAGTACACATCTCTGATTTTTGTTTGTCATTCATTTAGTATGCATGCACGTGATTATTGACAAAGCATACTTAATAGCTCTATGCTAAAAAAAAGGCACATGGAATAGGCAAACATAGGGTCAGGTGAATTACTTAAAGAATTATTAACCACACATACACACAAGTACACACACACACACACACACATACACACACACACACACACACACGGAGAGGAGAGCCGTTAATGACCAGGAAATTTCCATATGTTCAGCTCCCCAGACTCTCACTGCCCTGAACCTCCCCATGTCACCTGTTGGGTCCAGTAACAACATCTCCAGAAGTGTCCACGGGCAGGCCTGGCCTTGTTTGGGCACACGTGGGCCAAGCACCCTCTGCGCTCTTCTATGGGACCTGAGCCTCTCCCATTTGAGAAAAATCAGGCAAAATCACCTGAACGTCTGCTAGCCACACAAGTAAGCAGTTGGGGGCTTGTGTTGACTGTGGGTGCCGGGATACCAAGGTTCCAAGTTCCACTGTGAAGGAAGTGAGGTCATCTGTGGAGGTCCCTTCAGTTGAGCCCTTCCTTCTGACACACCCTCCCCAGATGACCCCTTTTCTCACCACTTGCTAGTCCTGAGCATGAACTCATCCATTCACTGTTCTAGCAACTGTTCAATACTACTCTCCCCAGGTAGACCTGGGTGCAGCAGCCACACCACCTTAGAGGAGATACAGATGGGCTCTGTGCCTCCTGGTGCCCAGTCCTGTATCCCTTTAACCACAATTTCCAATGTTCTAAGCTGGTGACTTTAAAGAGAAAGAACAGGGAAATGGAAATTTGAGGAACCATAAAGATTGTATGGGATGCCCAGTGGACAGGCCTCAGGGCTAAACTCCACCATGTCCCAAGCTGCAAACAGGAAAGCACTGAGGCTCAGCCCAATATGTTCTGGCCCCTGACACAGAGTCTCTCAGTGTGCAATCACAAGCCCGTCCTCACAGGGCCCTGAGCATTGAGGCCTGGCTGAATCCTGTCTGTCTGATGGAGTTAGGAAAATTTGATTTCCTTCAAGTGTGTGGCTATCAGCAGTGGATTAGGGGAAACTACATTTCAGCTTGGAAAGGTGATGTCATTTGCAGGCCCTATGATATTCCTTGGACACCTGTCCCTTCATGTCCCCTCATCCACACTTACCTCTGTACTGGGATGTTCCTATTTATGCCTCCAGTGGAGCTTGGAAGACAGATATGAAGTGGTTAATGTTTGTGTTCTTTCCTGGTGCCAGTTGTGAGGCTTACATTCTGGTTCTGGGCACTGTCCTTGAGCTTCTTGGCTCCAGGCTGGTACTCTGTCACTTCAGCCACTCTTCCACTTTTGACCTTTGAGTGTCAGGAACTTTTCTTCTGGAGATGGCTTGGAACCTCAGTCTCCACATCTCAGCCCCTGAGAAGCTATTAATACAGTGGTTCCTCATTGGCGCCTGGTTTCTATAATGAATTTTCACTGTTGTGTATCACATCTCCTTTTCCTTTCAACTGCTGGACCCACTGTTGTCGTGACCTTCCTGACAGGCCAATATCTGAAGGTCCTTTCCCGGACTCTATGTCATAGACCTTTGCGTGGCCTGCCAAGGAAAATACAAGCAGTGATGATGTCCCTCAGTTGATGAGTGGATCAACAAGTTGTGGTATTTTTACACAATGGAATTCTATGCTGCTGTCAGAAAGAATGACATCGCCCCATTTGTTAGGAAATGGAAAGACTTAGAAAAAAATCATATTAAGTGAAGTAAGCCAGACTCAAAGGAACTTAGGCTCAATGGTTTCCCTCATTCGTCATAGTCAGTAGAAACCTTGGGCTCTACTAGCAGAGATCTGCAATAGAGCAAAATCTTGATACATAAGGCCATATAGTATGAAGCTAATTGAATGGACCTCCAGGATATCGAAACAAAAGCCATATAACGAATGATTGTTGTCCTTAATGTACTATGTTGTCTCTCATCTCCTTTGCTTTCCCTTGGTTATATCATATTGTTATAGTATCTCTCTTTGTTATCTGATATATTGAATTTATTTGTATTTGGTTATTTGAAATTTGATAGGGAAGGGGGGAAAACCAAGACGGCTGGGGGGTGAGGGGGAGGAGGGAAATGGGTACCAAGACTTGTGAAAGGGTATCAATGTATGTGAATTAATGCACCTTCTATCTGGCAAATATCATGTAACCCTTTTACTAATTACAATAAAAAATGCAAAAAAAGTAAGGATTTAAGCTAGGAAATGGGTATGTAAAGTTCCAGGAGAGACCTTGCCTCCATATCCTGAAGGGTTCAAGAATGAACACAAGTACAAAACAATAACAACTCCCTGTGGCTTGTGTTCTTTCATCACTTTAGTTCATGTTTTGTGACAGCCGTTGTTGCTGACACCCTGTATGCGCAGGGTAGGTAATTCGTAATTCAAGGCTATTTCCAGACACTTTTCTTCTGAAAACCCTTCTGAATCCTACACCTGGCTCTCCCACATTGCTAGTTTTTAAAGTCCTGGAGAGATAAAAGAAACCATGGTGGATCATTGTAGCGGTGCCTCTGACCTCTTCTCTGTGTGAACAAGTAGTGCTGCTAAATAAGCAGCACAGACATTGGAGTGCTTTTATAACTATGCTGGGAAACATAAGCTAGATCTGAACCTGAAAATGGAGTCATTTTCAAGATCCCTGAAAATGAAAGACCAACTCTAATTGAAGTAGCCTGATTGCATGCAAGTTTTGGCTACTATGCTCAACCTTCTTTCCAACAAGCTAAGCACACCATAAATTATTCATATGTGTCAATGAGATAGGCTGGTTGTCATGATGAGATTCTGGTTATGGGGCCATATCTAATTCATCCTCAATTTATTCTAACAATAGAGTACTCTTACCCTGATCAGGGCCTCATGTCCTTGGAAAGAATTTTCCCAGATATGGATAAAAAGCTGCCCTTCCCCCTGCCTGAGCCTCCTGATAGCACTATACACTTAGAACACAAGGTGGCATATAAAAACCCTTCCGGAACTTTATGGAGAAATTGCTGATTCCATCCCTTTGCAAGCCAGAAAGAATGGATGTTAGCTAAAGATCCAGTCCAGAGACCCCCAAGAAGGCAAGTGACTTAGCCCAAACCTCACTATTTTGAAGGACCAGACTTTGCAGGATCAGTCAAGTGTCAGTGCCTCATACCTGCACTCCTAGATACATGAAGTGAGGGGAGACACAGCTGAGTTCAAAGCCTACCTGAGAAAAACATCCTTGGGACTCTTTTATAATTAACTAACAAATAGCCTGTATAGTTCAAGAGGTAGAGTCCCAGCCATGGGCAGAAAAGCCTAGCAATTGATACTGCAAGGCCCTTGTATCAACACACACACACACACACACACACACACACACACACACACACACACACACTATTTTGCAAGACCCAAATAAGTCTTCTCACTATCAAATTCAAGTTCATTCCTTCAAATGGTTTGTTTCTAAACCAAAAGAAAATAGTGAACAATGAAACACCTTTTCTCACCTAATGAAATTTTACAAATGAATTTACTTCTTCCACCACCTGAGCACTCCTCCCCTCTGGTCTAGACAAATGACAGTGGAGTTACTCTGATTGTAAGAATTGTCCCTGAGGAACTACTGGGGAAGCACATGATTCCCAGGTAGTGGGGGGTGTGGAATAAACTGAACTAAGGGTCCCAGAACAATGCATCTGGTTTCTCTCTGCCTGGCCATAACTCATAGCTGCTAAGCCTGCCCTTGTCACTTCACGCAGAGCTTCGTTGATGCTGGGGTTCTTCCTGACTCCTATTTTACCAGTTCCACCCTGGACTACAGTCCACACACTTGGTCCCAGTCCTGGGAACACTTGAACTTGGCTGGCCATATGGTTTTCTGCCCTACTTCCTCTCTGTCTAATAGCTTGCCTTAGCTTCTCCTGCTGCCATAGAAATCTAACTGCATCTAACTGGTTTTCAATGTTAGCCCTTGGCCATGCATGGCTCAGCACTCCTTTGCAGGCAAGTAAATTTCTTATCTATTCACCACAGAGGTAGTCTAGCCATCCAGCCCATCTTAGTTTTCCTTGTAGCCTGCCTTTTATTGTTCTAAAAAAAACTGGAGCTCAAGGTCACCTTCACTGCAGTCCAACAAGAGTAGGAAAAGAAAACAATCCCAATTTTGCAGATGAAAATCTGAGGCCTCAAAGATCAGTGCTGAGAAATGACAGAGCTGGAATGCTGGCCCCGAAGCCTGTGTTCTTAGTTAAAATCCATATGACCACTGGTGACTGTTCCTGGAGCTTCCGTTAGAAAGCAAAAATGGGGGGCCAGTAGGTTAGCCTAGTGGTAGAGTGCTTGCCTAGCATGCACAAAGACCCAGGTTTGATTCCCCAGTATCACATACACAGACAAAAATCCAGAAGTAGGGGCCAGGAGTTTGGCCTAGTGGTAGAGTGCTTGCCTAGCATGCATGAAGACCCGGGTTCGATTCCTCGGTACCACATGCACAGAAAAAAGCCAGAAATGGTGCTGAGGCTCAAGTGGTAGAATTCTAACCTTGAGAAAGTCCAAGGACAATGCTCAAGCCCTGAGCTCAAGCCCACAACTGGCAAAAAAAAAAAAGGAAAAGAAAAGTTGACTCATTTGGGGCCCAGGAGTTTGGCCTAGCGGTTGAGTGCTTGCCTAACATGCACAAAGACACAGGTTCGATTCCTCAGTCCCACATACATAGAAAAAAAAAGCCAGAAATGGTGCTATGGCTCAAGTGGTAGAGCTCTGACTTTGAGAAAGCCCAAGGACAGTGCTCATGCCCTGAGCTGAAGCCCAGGACTGGCAAACAAAAACAAAAGCAGAAACCATCTGGCATCCAGTCTGCCCACTGCCCTTCCTCCTACTACAGAACTTCCCTTTCCTCCTCTGCCAGTCTAGACAGTGAGACTCTTATCTCCAATTAAACACTAAAAAGCCAGAAGTGGAGCCATAGCTCAAGTGGTAGAGTGCCAGCCTTAGTGAAAAAGTCAGGCCCTAAGTTCAAGCCCTAATATGTGTATACATATATATATACATATATATATACATACACATACAGGTACACTACATTCATACACACAGAGATCAATATTGGGTAATTTTACTTATGTGAGATAACTAGAATAATAAAACTCACAAGACAGAAGAAAAAATGGTTATGTTATCTGTCCCTGAAATAACATTGCCTAAGATTCCACCTCACTCCAGTTAGAATGGCCAGGATCAGGAAAACGAATAACAACAGATGCTGGAGGGGATGTGGCCAGGAGGGATCACTGCTACACTGTTGGAGGGAGTGCAAACTCATTCAACCACTATGGAAAGCAGTGTGGCAGTGCCTCAAAAGGATAAACATAGAACTCCCCTATGACCCAGCAATTCCACTACTTGGCATTTACCCAACCACCCAGAAACAAGGACATACTAAACCCACTAGCACAACAATGTTCATTGCAGCACTATTCACCATAGCAAAGATATGGAACCAACCTAGATGTCCCTCAGTTGATGAGTGGATCAACAAGTTGTGGTATTTGTACACAATGGAATTCTATGCTGCTGTCAGAAAGAATGACATCGCCCCATTTGTTAGGAAATGGAAAGACTTAGAAAAAATCATATTAAGTGAAGTACGCCAGACTCAAAGGAACTTAGGCTCAATGGTTTCCCTCATTTGTCATAATCAGTAGAAACCTTGGGCTCTACTAGCAGAGATCTGCAATAGAGCAAAATCTTGATACATAAGGCCATATAATGTGAAGCTAATTGAAAGGACCTCCAGGATAGTGAAACAAAAGCCATATAATGAATGATTGTTGTCCTTAATGTACTATGTTGTCTCTCATTTCATTTGCTGTCCCTTGGTTATCTCATATTGGTATAGTATCTCACTTTGTTATCTGATATATTGAATTTATTTGTATTTGGATATTTGAAATTTGATAGGGAAGGAGGGAAAACCAAGACGGGTGGGGGGTGTGGGCTGGGAGCATAGCCTAGTGGCAGAGTGCTTGCCTAGCATGCACAAAGCCCTGGGTTTGATTCCCTAGTACCATATACTCAGAAAAAGCCGGAAATGGCACTGTGGCTCAAGTGGCAGAGTGTCATAGCTTATGACAATGAATATACTCCTTATGAGTATATTCAAACTTGTCATCTTAATGTAAATAAGGCTTCGTGTTTACCTATCAAAACATTGAAATTGATCAATGACTTGCTGTGACTTGCAGAGTTCTGTAATTAACCACTTCATAACTTAATATAAAATTTCTGTTTAGTGTTTGCTTTTAACCTTTAGTGTTTGATTTTCTGCCTGCTCCACAACCCCCAGATATCTCCCAGATTCTTGAGCACTCACAACAAACACTTAGAAACCGGTCCTATGTACTCTCCACAGACTCAGGAAATGCTTTGTTCTTTGGATGAACAGCACATCATCTTAAAGGAAATGACACTGGGCATTTTTACACAGAACTTATAAAGCTTCAGAGAAAAGCTTAAAGAAGTTGTTTGTTCTGGATCTTTTCCTAAAAGGTTTTTTGTTTTATTCTCCCCACCCCCAATTTTAAGGTTTTCACATAAAATCCACAACTAGACAACAAAGATCACTAAGGGGCTTAAGGAGAACCTAAATGTTTTCTTGAACAAAAGTGGAACTATCTTTTATTTTAACTCATCATCTCATAAACAGAAATGTCCAGGCTATGGCTTTTAAAACATCCGTCCCTTAGTGACTTGCTTTGCTTCTATTTTAATGTGTCGGAATTAATCTTGGACAAAATGAGCACGTTTGGGTCATTTAAATAGCATTCTCTAAGTTGTGAAAACTAGCACATGTATTTGAATCTTCAATTCATGGTAGTTAATTCTTTAGTAAACATACTTTTGAAAATGTTTAAGGACATTTACCTATGCAAATTCATCATCACAACTCAGGACCCCATCTGAAATGGCTTGGATTATACATAAACTCACTATAAAGTAATGAAAAGTAATAATGATGGTAATAAAACTAGATGAGGTTTAAAAAAATAATGGCTATTTCAATTAGAACAAACACACATGGCTGTAATCCTAGCTACCCAAGAGGTTGAGATTAGAGGACCATGGTTCGAAGCCAGGGGGCAGAAAAATCTGTGAGATGCTTATCTTCAATTAACCACTCAAAAAATGAAAGTGGAGCTGTCACTCAAAGTGATAGAGCACTAGCATTGAGCAAAAAAGTCAGGAACAGCACCCAGGTCTTGAGTTCAAGCCCCATGACTGACAAAAACAAAAACTCTTTCCAAGGGGAAAAAGTGGGAGAAAAACATGGGAAGGGGTAACAATGTTCAAGAATGCACCTTGGGTTGGGAGTTTGGCTTACTGGTAGAGTGCTTGCCTAGCATGCACAAATACCCGGGTTCAATCCCTCAGTACCACATAAACATAGAAAAAAACATAAATGGGGCTGAGGCTCAAGTGGTAGAGCTTTAGCCTTGAGAAAGTCCAAGGACAGTGCTCAGGCCCTGAGCTCAAGGCCCAGGACTGGCAAAAAAAAAAAAAAAAAAAAAAAAAACAATGTACCCACTACCTGATGAATGTAACTGTATCCCCTCTATACATTACCTCAACTATATTAAGAAAAATCATTTCCACAGGTCAAGTATTTACCATAACATTTTTATAGTATTAATTCATTTCCCTTTAGAAATAAAGAGCATATAAGGTCTTTGAAATTCTACTAATATTTACACTCCTTGGATTTCAGTTCTATTAATATTTATTTATTTTTATTTATTTATTATTTATTTATTTATTTTTGCTAGTCCTGGGCTTGAGCTCAGGGCCTGAGCACTATCCTTGGACTTTCTCAAGGCTAGAGCTCTACCACTTGAGCCTCAGCACCACTTCCAGTTTTTTTGCCACAGGAGTCCCTGTGAGCAGACACCAGGCACAAGTAGCCTCAGTCCCCGCCCCGCCCCCGCCCCGCCCCCGCCCCGCCCCCGCGGAAGGCGCAAGGGGCGTGGCCCGGGGAAGGGGCGTGGTTTGGGAGTCCTGGGGTGGCGGAGCCCGGGCCGGCTCAGCAGTCCTGGCTGCAGCCTGCCCCCTTGGCTCCACGCCTCGCGCCCCCACGCCTAGGAGGTGGTCCGGGTGGAGGAGGGAGAGCAGGAGGGCCTCTGCGGGCGTCTGCTCCGCCCGCTGCCCCTTCTCCGTCGGGCCAGAGCCAAGGCCACAGCGACCCATGCCAGCATGCGGCCAGAGGGCAGGTAAGGACCCTGGCGGGGCCCCGCGGGCCAGGACTGCGGACCCAGCTCCGGCGGCGGCACTAGGCCCATGTGCCCTGCTCCGGGCAGGCGACTCCGCAATCGCCGCTCTCCACCGGCCCGGAGTCTGGAAGTTGGGGAGAAACTTCTCCCCTCCCCCGGCCCAGCGGGCGTGTGTCTTCTGCCTGCGCTACCTGCTCGCTGTGGCCCGGTCCCCGCCCCACCCCGGGCTTCCAGGTCCCTGTCCGCGTCCTCCAGGGCGTCGTGTGCCCACCCCGCCCCCGACGAGGTGTGCGTGTTGGTGGGGGAGGGAGGTTGGGTGGGAAATGTGTGTGTGTGAGTGGAGGGGGGGGCGTTGAACCTTCATTCGGATCCCCGAGCCCGATGAGGGGTCGCGGGGAGCGGCTCCTTTCTGCCCTGGAGAGTGGACGGAGGTCCGCGGGCAGCCGGGCTCAGGGGGCCGCTGAGCCGGGCTGGGAGGCCCTGGGCGCGGGGACGAGCGGGGGTGGGGGGGGAGCTCCGGGAGGCCCCGGGTTTGACAGAAAACTGCAACCCGTGTATAGTTTTCCTTTGTTTTGCCTGGGGGGTGGGGAGATCCACCCTTCCGTGGCCACTCGTGGGGCACCGGGCCGCTCCGCCGCCTCCCCTTGGGTTCGGTTTCGGTCCACATGGGCTCAAGGATATTTTGTTTTAAAAGTGTGTGTGTGTGTGTGTGTGTGTGTGTGTGTGTGTGTGTGTGTTCTTCTTGGTAATTGCTTCCAGCTTTTGCTTTATTGGGCAGAGTTGTTTTAAGGAGCTCCTGGAAAATCGTGTCTGGTTTGGAGGGATTGCTTTAGTTTTTGTTTTGTGAGTGGGGTGGGATGCGGCGCAGTTCAGCCTGGGTTATTTTCTGCAAAATTCATGGAACCAGTCATGGAATGACGTGCAGGCTGGTCACCTTGTAAGTTGCTCAGTGAAAAGTCTTCTAGTAGCACTGAAGCTAGCACATTCATGCCATTTAGTTTGTCTGCTGATGGGGGGAGGTTGTCATAGGTAATTTCAAGAATGTATGCCATGGTCGTATACACGTGCATGGTTGTGCTCAAAGTGTTTATACCATTCACTTCCTAAGAGTTAAATTACACACTTAGGAAAATACTGCTAAATGTGTGCATGTGACTGCATTTGCGAGAAAATACGTATTAAATCTAGGATATCAACCAACACAGTGCCTTGGCACACAGCAGACAGGAAACATTTTGAGTGGAATAGGTAATAAAGGAATGTCTTGAACTAGAAGCCAGGGTTCTTCTGTTCTTCACATATATTCCTACATTATACTTTGAGACAAAGTTACATTTCACCAAGGCCAATTTTTTTAAAAAAAATTATGTGCGAACCCTGCCATATCAACATTTAGTTTTAGCAGAATTTTTAGACACTAGCTGAACCTCAGTGAAAAATGGATATGTTTGTTGAGGACACAGAGGATCCTAAATTTAGAAAAAAAAATAAAACCCCCACCAATTGCTTTTGGTCGCAATCTTAAACACAAGACTGCTCATATACATGTTTCAAGGATAAAAGATAAAAGGGCTCCTAAAATATGTACTTAGTTATAACTACCGTAATGTTATAATAACTTTAATTTTCCAGTTAGTTTTGCTGCCTTCATAAACCACAAAATTGACTCCTTTCTGTTTGACCGAATGTGAAATTACAGCTTTTATCTGTCTTCCTGGGATAGGTGGAATTTGTCTTATGGTTAGAGTATATATAATATTAATACATTGTTGGGGGAAAATGTCTAGTTCAGGAATCCTGAAACTGAAAAAAAAATCAGTGTTTATATAAATGAATTTGTATCTTATTATATGTAGTAGTAAAAGAAGAAATATACTAAAAGAAAAGCAGTGACTGAGTAAGATACTTATTACCAATCCAACTTGTTTATTCATGGTTCATTTTCGTGGATCTTAAGTTATACATATTTTTTATATGAGTAATTTTTTTCCTTAAAAATATAATTAGCTCTTACATTGGGCACTGGTGGTGTAAGCATTTGGTCCTAGCTAGTCAGAAGGATGAGACCTGAGGTTCAGAGTTCAAAGCCAGCCAAGGCAGGAAATTCTGAGCAGACTCTTATCTCCAGTTAACCAGTAAAGGCAAGAAGTGGAGGCATGGTTCAAAAGGTAGAACACTACGCTTGAGTGAAAAAGCCAAGTAAGACCTTGCCCTGAATTCAAGTCCTAGCAAAAAAAAAAAAACCACACACAAATATATTTAGGTCTTAATCTAGTCAATCAGTTCCGTGGACATCCCTTATTAGTCCAGTTAAGAAAGAAGCCTAGTAAAACATTTTGAAAAGCATTGTTAAGATTTGCTGTCTAGGAATATACATCTGTCTGTTAAGAGATACAATTTCAATGAAATTATGCCTTTATAAGTTAAATATTTGCTGTCTTGGAATGCAAACTTGGGTGGCAAGACTACATTAAGAAAAAAAAGTCTGCAGGAAACTTATTTCATTAAAAGATAGGTTAGGAAGGAGAAGGCTGTGATTGCTATTTTGTTTCTGAAGTGGCAGGGTGTTTTTGTTTTTCCACCGTTTGTTTTTTAACCTAGTTGTGGTCCAGTGGAGTTGGCCTTTGTGTAATGCATTAAGCCGAATACCTCTTATGTGTGCTTTTCTGTATCTGGGCTTTATTTTAGGTGGAAGTTTTCTTTAAAGAATGTGTGTAATGTATATAAGATACTTGGATTAAGAACTAAGTGTTTGGTGATTGGATTTAGAACTTTGGTGGGGCTTTACTTTGCCTTAGGGGTAGACTTAAAAAAAATAGTTGGGGTGGGGTAATGTATTGAGGGGTTACAGTTACGCCCGGCAGGTAGTGGGTATATTACTTTTTGAATTTTGATACCTCTTCTCATGATTTTCTCCCTCTTTTGCTCCCCAACCCCCCCCCCAAGTCATCTTGTTTTCCCCCTTTCTTCCCTATTTCAAATAAATGCATACAGTAACAACAGGTAGGGTTAGGTTTATTTAATCTTAATTTTTATATACCATTTAGTGTGTATAATTGCCTTGAAAATGCTATGTACTCACTTCCAAATGTATATTAACTAGAGAATTTCAGAAAAGATATTTGCAATAAAGTTCTGGGTTCTTTTAGGATGATAATTCTTTGACTATTTTGAGAGTAGACACTAGGTTTACTTACTTTAAATGTAAGTGAAAAATAAAATAAATACTGTTGTGTTGTCAAATACCCTGTTTTTCCGAAAACTGGTCAATATATCAACACGGCATTTTGGCATCACGGGAGTAATTTTTTTTTACTTTTGTCCATTTTTAGTTTTCTAGAGTAGAATGCTTTTAGACCAATAAATCCAGCCTTACATTTGACATTTGACATAGATTGTTAGGAAATTCTGTGAAAAATAAGTTGTCATTACTTAAATTTTATGAAAGTGTATATCAGCGCAAGGAAGATATACATCTTCCTTCAAGGGATATGTTTCAGAAGGAAGCAAATGACTGTATGGTGTTAGAGTTTCAGAAATGCAGATGGAAAGACTTAGAAAAAATCATATTAAGTGAAGTAAGCTCGACTCAAAGGAACTTAGGCTCAATGGTTTCCCTTATTCGTCATAATCAGTAGAAACCTTGGGCTCTACTAGCAATAGAGCAAAATCTTGATACATAAGGCCATATAATGTGAAGCTAATTGAAAGGACCTCCAGGATATTGAAACAAAAGCCATATAATGAATGATTGTTGTCTTTTTCTTTCTTTTTTCATATTTTTATTACAATTAATAGAAGGGTTACATTATATTCACCAGATAGAAGGTGCATTACTTCACAGACATGGATACCCTTTCTCATGTCTTGGTCCCCATTTAACTCCACCCACCCCCATTCCTTCTTTTTTTAATGGTTGTTACTTTTGTGTTGCTTAAGAAGTTTGGGCCTACTGTCAGGCCACAAAGATGGTTTGAGTTTATTCAAAGAGCTTGATTATCTTACTACTTCATTTTGGTACAAGGGCTTAAACTCAGGGCTAGAGCTTTCATTTGGCTTTTAAACATTTTTTTTATTGTTATTATTAAGGTCATGTACAGAGGGATATCTCATGTGTGTGTGTGTGTGTGTGTGTGTGTGTGTGTGTGCACATGCATGCGTACACTGGTAGTGGAGCTTGAACTCAGGGTCTTGGCATGTCCACTAGCATTTTTGCTTAAGGCTGTGTAGGGAGCACAGTAATGATACAGATAAGCTGAGATGCATAAAGGTGTTTATTTCTCCAGTGCTAGTTCCATAGTACCTTATTCCATTACCATCCAGTAGGCGGCGCACCTCACCCACCCAATGCAAGGCTACCCAGCCTCCTCCTACCTGCCTGTCCCAGCCAGGGCCACTCACTTGGTCCCACAGGTTGGCCTGCTACCACTTGATCCACAGCTTCACTTCTGGGGTTTTGCTTGTTAACAGGAGATAAGAGGTTTATGGACTTTTCTGCGTGGGCTGGCTTTGACCTTGAATCCTCAGATCTCAGGCTCCTGAATAGTTTAGGATGAGAGGCAGGAGCCATTGGTGCCCAGCTCAGAATTTAATACTTTGGAGGAGTTTTAAGTTCACAGTAAAATTAAAAGAAAATGACAGATACTTCCTATGTCCCTACACAGGCCCAGTCTCCCCCACAACCAACATTCCCTATAGAGGGGTACACTGTGAGAATCAGTGACACACACCTCCCACTGGCACCCATGTCTCCAGAGACTGCAGAGTGTGGCTTATTTGCCCTGTTGTGTCATATGTGCACTGTGGTCCTGGGCCCAGGCACAATGTCGTGTGCCAATCGCGTTATGTTTCATCAGGAGTAATGCCAATGTTATACAATCCTTTTCTCCAATATAGATTTGGCCTAATGTCTCTAGATTTTGTTCTATTTTAAATCTCTGCGAGGAGAGCCCAAGGTTTCTACTGATTATGACAAATGAGGGAGACTATTGGGCCTATGTTCCTTGGTGTCTGGCTTACTTCACTTAATAGGTTTTTTTCTAAGTCTTTCCATTTCCTTATAAATGGGGTGATGTCGTTCTTTCTCACAGCAGCATAGGATTCCATTGTGTATAAATACCACATCTTGTTGAGCCACTCATCAACTGAGGGATATCTGGGTTGGTTCCATAGCTTTGGTACGGTAAATACTGCTGCAATGAACATCATTGTGCTATTGGATTTAGTATGCCCTTGTTTCTGGATGGTTGGGTAAATGCCAAGTAGTGGGATTGCTGGGTTATAGGGGAGCTCTATGTTCCGTCTTTTGAGGAACTGCCATACTGCTTTCCACTCCCACCAACAGTGTAGTAGTGATCCCTCCTGGCCATATCCCCTCCAGCATCTGTTGTTATTAGTTTTCTTGATCCTGGCCATTCTAACTGGAGTGAGGTGGAATCTTAGAGATGTTTTGATTTGCATTTCTTTTATGATCAGAGATGTCGAGCATTTCTTCATGTGTCTCTAGGCCATTTTTGTTTCTTCTTCAGAGAAGACTCTCTTTAAGTCTTTGGCCTATCTAATTGTTACAACTGAGGGAAACCATGGAGCTCATTTTTCTTTGGGTCTGGGTTACTTCACTTAATATGATTATTTTTCCAAGTCTTTCCATTTCCTTACAGATGGGATGATGTCATTCCTTGCTCACACTTTATGAATGAATGAATGAAGGAAACACTTTCCCCTAATGACCTACAATAGATAGTACCATGAAAGAGAGGTGCATCAGAACATCCCTGTCATTCAGCTTACCTTTTTCTTAGAAACATTTCATAAAGATTTCCATGTAGTTGAGGGTTGATCCTTCTGCAATAATATTGCTGGCCTCTGCAGACCAAATCAAGGGTATTCTGGATGCTCTGCCACTGACTTGATACAGGTAGCCATGTTAACAAAAGGGTAGCACTCCAACATGACTCAAATTTCCTGTACCTGCCCATCTTGAATTCCCTTTGATAGTTCAAGCCTATTTACTGAGACGGGAACCTGTGGAGTGTGAGATGGTATGGTATGTGAGTGGTGGTGGGTGGAAGACTAGCGTGGGAGGAGCAGGAAATTGGAGACCCTGGGGAGGAGATTGTAGCATTTTCAGTTGCAAAGCTGTGCAGCCAGGATAGCTTTGTGAGCTCTGTGGGTGAACTCTATTATCTGGTTCTTCCTGGAAAATCCCTGTAGTTACAGAGATGGCAGAGCAGCTCTTCCACCATTATTAAAGAGGCCAGAATTAAATCTGTGTGTATGTGTGTGTGTTCCTCACATTAGTCACTGGTGAACGCTAATGGTCTTTCCAGTCTCAGGCATTCAGAGAGGGGGTACAAATGTGTTTCTTGGTGACCCTTAGCAGTGTGGTAAACTAAGTGGTGGTGGGTCCTTTCTTGTCTCATGAGAATGTCCATCACTGGATGACTTGCAGTTGTTGGAAGCATCATTTTAATGATGATATATAAGGAATTATTACTATTTTGGGGTGTGTGTATGTGGCAATCTTGGGGCTTACTCAGGGTCGGAACAGTTTTCCTTAGTTTTTTTTTTCACCCAAAGGCTAGTGTTCTAACAACTAAGGCAGTCCTCTTCTCCTGTTTTTTTTCCATATATTTTTATAGTAATTAATAGAAGGGTTACATTATATTCTCCAGATAGAAGGTACATTACTTCACAAATATTGATACCCTTTCTCATGTCATGGTTCTCCTGGGTTTTTAATTGGAGCTAAGATTCTCATGAACTTTTCTGTCCAGACTGACTTTGAATCCTGCTTCTCAGATCTCAGACTCCTGAGGAGGTAGAATTCCAGGCATGAGCCACCAGTGTGCCTGGATTAAGACTTGTTATTAACCACATTAGAAATGAGCTCCTCAGCCCTCTTCTCCAGGTGAGAATGAGTTATGGAACAGGAAGCTTTCAGAGGCTGCAGGGAATTATATCCTGGTTTGAGGTTGAGAGGTCACCAGAAAACAGGGCTATCAGAGGTAAAGGAAGGTGGATCACATTTCTCAGCAGACATACAAATTTAGTTACACCACATTCTTGACTTCAGTGTATTTATATATACTGGACATTTAGAGTTTCAGTTAATAACATTGATTTGACATCTCTCATGGAACAGGAGAATGGGGTTTTAAAGGCTAATGAAGCTACAGGACAACTGAGCAGTAGGCCACCTACCTCATCTAGATGATTCATTGCATTGCAGTAAGGTAAATAAGTACCTGTAAGTAAGTACTGAAGCTCCCGGGATTTCTGCACCTGGCTCTGCCTTCTGCTGGTTTGCAGCACAGTGTCCTCTCACTGCCCTCACGTTAAGGGTTAGACTACACTGGGTCCTTGCAATTCAGTGCTTGGAGCATCTGAGATCCTGATCAGAGGCCACTGGTGACCAATACCTGTTCTGCAAGGGATGAAGTGATTCCTGGCTTCATTTTACTGTTTGTGGGTCTCCAGTAAAGTGGAACGGCTGAGAAGCAGGCCACGGGACAGCTGACCTGAGGTGTTGCCAGCACCAAGTGACAGCTTTCTAGAGAGGATAGTGGTAATGCAGCATCTGGAAAGTTCTCAGCTGAATTTCAGCTGAACAGATGCCAAAGGCCAGCCAGTTTCTGGATGCCCTCTGGGGAAAGGGCAGCCAGTAAAATTATAAAGACGAGACAGGGCATGAATGAGCACAAACAAGAGTAAGCCATTTCCACGAAGTCAGGGGGATGCCAAGAGAATAGAAAAAATGGTGTTGGGGGCAGAAGGCATGGAACTGAGTCTCATAGGCTTTCCTTATCCTTGGCTGGCTTCGAACTGCAGTGCTCATATCACAGCTTCCTGCTTAGCAAGGATTACATGTGTGAGCCACTGGTGCCTGCCTTACTTTGTATTGTCTATTAAATGCTCTAAGTGGCTTTTCTCATGTCTTCATTTTTCCCAGTTCATGCATGTTTGGCTCTGTTTATCCTATATCCTCTACTAAGGTGTCATTGATATGTTGGTCAAAGGGAATAATAAAGACAGATGAGAGGATTTTTTTAAACCAAACTTTCAGGCACCCAAGGGTTCTCACATTTCCTTTGACATTTGATCAATTTATATTCATATTAGTTGGAGCTCAAATATTAGGTCACAGCTACACTTAAGAGTAGGTTTTCTATTTTCTCCATTTCTAAACATCCAGTTTATTACTATCCATAGACTCTGTTTTTGTCTATCTAATGACAGAAGAGCTGCATAGCAGGGGCAGGGACCTTTTAGAATGGACACGTATGTATTTTGACTAAGATACTCTTTCGTGGAGCAAGCATGGATCTTTAAAATTGTTTGCACAGCTATGTTGTAAAATGGTAGTAGACAGAGCTGTTTTCATTGCATATCAGATTTGACCTGATGTGTGTGTGTGTGTGTGTGTGTGTGTGTGTGTGTGTGTGTGTGTGGTGGAAGATACCTCATGAAAGAAGAAATATATATTTATAGCAATGGGAACTGAACTGTTCTCTTCAGATGCCCAGAGGTAATACATTACATGAGCAAGGTGTGAGTATAAAATTTTCTACTTTTGAAGCTTTATCAATTATCAAGGCCCTTCTGTGTTACTATAGGTCTACAAACACCTTTCGAAATTCTGTTTATGACTGTGCAAATTTGTTAGCAGTTGACTTTTCCTGCTTTCCCAGGCTTCAATAACCTTTAATTATATACGAGGGCTTCATTTAGTTGTTGCGAATATTCTAGTAGGTGATTTCTAAGCTCTAAATTAAAGTCCCTAGATTTTTCCAGAGTTGTTGATCAGTGAAAGTATGGTTTTAGATGTATCAACACAAATCTTATCTTCTGGAATTTCATTGTTGGAGAACTGATGTACAAGCCAGCATACTAGCCTAGCTCTTAATAGTCTTGTGGTCTTATTATCCATTCTAGGGTATTCTACAAGATGCCAGCACTTGAATCCTCTAGGAATATTTAAATAATGTAATATTTGGACATAGGCCAATAGTTCATTCCTTTTCCATAGAACAATAATCCTTGGCCAATGGGTCCAGAATTTAGACAGGATCAATTTTTAAAAGGATCCCACGTAAGAGGTAATCCTAGGTATTTTTACTTGTTCTCATTCTTCCCAATTTGTTTCTGTAGATCCCAAGTAGACTAACCAACTTCTGGTCTATATTTGTTACCCTGTGGATGCTTGTTAGTGGCAATCTGTTTTCCAATGTGGGCCCTTCTCTCACATGCTCCACTGGGATTAATAACCTTGGCATGCCTAATAAACCACTTCCTTAGGAAAGTCTTCTGACGCTTTGGAGTGTAGTAGACCTTGTTGTACTCTTCCACATGGTTATCTGTTTCTACTTTACTGTAATGTCTGGAATTGCAGGTCTTTTAAAAAACTATATACACATTTTTTTTTTGCTAGAAGGTGATCCTCTTAATAGCAAAAAATACACTTTATGGTGGCACTTCAATGCCTAGCAATTATTGTTCAAAAATAAACAAATCCATAGGCCTTTGATGATGGAGCCTAGAGGAGTTACCCATGGAAAAATCTGGTGCCATCTGCAGGTGCTGTGAGAAAGTGAGAGGGGGCATGATGTCCTCTCTCAGAGGCTCCTGAGAGGAAAATCCTTTGAAACTAGCCAAGGATTTAATATTGGTAGAGCATTTGTATTCACAGCACAGACTCCTCTCACAGATTGTTTTTTTACTGTTATTATAAAGGTGTTGTAAATTGAGATTATAGTTACATAAATCAGATAGTGAGTACATTTCTTTTGGACAATCTCACCCTTTTCTTCACTCTCTCTCAGTTTTTTCCTCCCACCCCCACCCACAAGTTGTGGGTGTTTAGTGATTACCACTGCTGCACTGGTTCACTTCCTTACCCTCCCAATGACATATAAATGAACATATGACAAAAAGAAGAGAAAACTTACAACAGCGACAAAGAAAAGAATCTCTAGTTTCCTTTTCTTGGAGCTCACTTAGATAAAAACTTGATGTGCTCAGAGATACATAGGCCATGGTACCTTTGTGTTCTGTTCTTAAGTCTATCTGCCTTTGTCTCACTGTGTGGGAATGATTTGAGTCTTGTCCCAGTGTACTTTAGACCTAGCTTCCCCATGTGAGATACAAGTTGTGTCGTTTGGGTCTCTGAATTTGCCTAACCTCCATTAACATGATTTGTTCTAGGTCTATTCATTTCTCCACATCTATTGCTGATTCTAAGAAGGCTGTCTAACTTTGTGCTAAGCCACTTAGTGGTTTTGACTCTGGCCACTGTAATCTTTTTACCATCTTACCTTGCATCCCTACCCTAGTATCTTATTTTAGTGATCAGGGGTCAAGAAAAGCAAAGTGAAAAGAGGGCACAGGAAGTAGAATGGAGACAGCAGATCAGGTCCTGCTCATCACTACAGATTTTCTTTCTCCTTGGCATGGCTTCATACCTTTTTTCCAGCTTTACAGAGCTGTGGCTGGCTATAGGAAAATAAGGCTTTCCTCTAGATAACATTTTCTAGTCTTATTTTGATATTTTTATGAACATCGTATTAAATTATCTAGGGACATGCAAGCCTATTCTTCCTATAAGGGCTTGTGAAACCTGTACTATGAATCATTATATCTAATTTTCTTTCAGATCTACAGGCTTTTTATCAAATTTTATCAATTTCATTAATATCACTTGTAATGTACAAGAGTCATGGCAAACCTAAGAACTTTTTAACCATATCATGATTATCTTAAGAGTCTCCTTGTTGGGTGCTGGTGGCTCATTCATACCTGTAATCCTAGCTACTTAGGAGCCTAAGATCTGAGGATGGCTGTTCAAAGCCAGCCCAGGCACTAAAGTCCATGAGACCCTTATCTCCAAGTATCCACAAGAAAACCAGAAGTGGGCTGTGGCTCAAGTGGTAGAGCACTAGCCTTGAGCTGAAGAGCTCAGGAACAGTGCCCAGGCCCAGAGTTCAAACCCTAATAGTAAAAAGGAAAAAAAAATAGTCTCCTATTTTTTTAATTTTTTGTATCAATGCTGGTCTTGGGCTTTGAACTCAGGGCATGTGCTCAGTCCTTGAGCTTTTTTGCTCAAGACTAGCACAGTACCACGTGAGCCACAGCTTCAGTTCATTTTTTTTAGAGAATGGAAAATACGAGTCTCATGAGAATTTTCTGTCCTGTCTGGTTTCAAACCATGATCCTCAGATCTCACTTCCTGACCAACTACAGGCAACAGTGCCTGGCTAGGTCTTCTGTTCTTATATAAATCAGAGCGTAATAGATTACTTTTTTACCACACCTGAAATTCTTTTTTTTTTTTTTTTGCCAGTCCTGGGCTTGAGCTCAGGGCCTGAGCACTGTCCTTGGACTTTCTCAAGGCTAGAGCTCTACCACTTGAGCCTCAGCACCACTTCTGGCTTTTTTCTATGTATGTGGTACCGGGGAATCGAACCCGGGTCTTCATGCATGCTAGGCAAGCACTTTAACCACTAGGCCAAACTCCCGGTCCCCACACCTGAAATTCTTATGCAAAACTAAGTGCTCAGCAATCTATTTTCTGAAATAAGATGCACATTAATGATAGACAATTCTAACCTAGTTGGCTAGGAATTATGAGCTATATACCTGATTATAGAGATTTAAATGTAATCAATTTTAATAGCCTCAAGAAAATCTGTAATATTTTCTAGAAGCTAACGTCCCAGTGATGTGATACTTTATCTCTAGGCAAAGGATGAAGAGGGAAGCATTTGTCAACTAGATAGGATATTCTCTTCTATAGGATACCCAGAGTTCATTGCCCCTGGCTTCTTTCTAGATCGATCCCATTGTTCGAAATGAATCATGCTGTCACAGCTGTGAAGAATGACTAGGAGTTTTGTAGTCAGGACTGGATATAATGGAAGTGCCCTAGCAGCTTCCTGGGCTTCATCAGGGCAGCAAGATTAAATTTGAACTCGAGTTTTGAAATGATAAAAAGCTGTTTGACTGCATTTTCAATATGTTTATCAGGAGAAAGCTGTAAATACGAGATAACTCCTGCAAGAAATTTAGAAGTTGAAATGAGCATCTAACAGTCTGAAAGGAATCTGCTGCCGTTGAACATTACTCATGTTTCTATTGCCGAGCGCCAACACTGCACTTTTCCTCCCAGAATTATTTTTAACTAGCTTGGAAGTCATCCAGGTTTAACTCCTCTCCAAAGCAATTCTGTAAATGTGAGAGGGGCTAGCTAGGTTCTGATTCAAAAGACAGGTGTACCTGGATGTCTTTTGTATAGCTGTGAATATCGACAGGATGGTTCTCACTTATCATTCTGCAGTGGAACAGCTTAAGTGTGAAATGCAGTTCCTTCCAAAGGTGATGAAACCAGCAAGGCAGCTCAAAGGTAAAGCCATGCTAATGCACACATGCTTATTTTACTTTTTTCTCTCCTCAGAAAATATTCAGGTAATAAAATGAAAGCTTTAAGATGGGAGACATTAGAGACAGCAGTACATATTCAGTAGGAATGACAGTTCAAATTTAACATGGAAAACATGTTCAATACACCAGTGCAAAATAAATACAAGATAAGCCACATATAACTTCATTTGAAACGTGCCATGAAATAAATTGGCTATTGCCAACTCATGGTTTATCAAAAAAGAAAAAAAAAATGACTATACATTAACGAATGAAGAAAAATAGGTGGAATCTTATCTAACAATTATTTCTGATGGTCCTTTGCTTCTTATTTAAAGAAAAAAAGCTAAATTCCATTATGTCTTTTTCATCTACTATCACATTGATATTTTAAATATTCAAACATTATAGCATTCTCACTTATAGGAATATTACAGACTTCATAGGAAACTTAGACATTTGACTAAGTATGTTTAAATAATGGGACACCAAAATAGATTAAATATTTAGTATATTGAATATATGCTACAATGAATATATATATATGTATGTGTGTGTGTTTATTGTTTGTGAAAATTGCTTTTAAAATAAATGTTCATCTTGAGTAATGTTTTCAAAAGAATTTGTTTACCAAGTGGGAAATCTCCAATTTATTCAATTTTTAGGACAGTTTCAAGAATATACTGTTAATTAAGACCAGTCCCAGTGTAAAACCTCACATACCACCCTTACCATAAACTACTCAATCACCTGATTAATTTATTATTACTGTTGATACTATCTGTCTGGTTCAATGCAATCCACTGAAAGGATTGGATTTATTCACTAATTTCTATGAATAAAATAGAGCTTAAAGGACCACCTGTCAGGCATGATGGCACATACCTGAATCCCAGATATCCAGTTGATTAAGACAGGAGGTTCTTTTAAGCCCAGGAATCAACTGGAAGCCATTCTGAATAACAGAAAGAGACTCTTTAAAAAAACAAAAGAAGAGAAGGAAAGAAGAGAAAGAGGAGGAGGAGGAGAGGAAGAAGAAGAAAGTTGGAAGAGGTGGAAGCAGAGGCAGAAAGAATAGGATGAATTAAATAAGAAATTAGATTTGGGAGTAGAGCTGTGGCTCAAGCTTCTTGATCTATCCTTGAGCAAAAAAAAAAAAGCACAGGGACAGACCCATGTCCTGAGATCAAAGTCAAGGAACATCCCTCACTTACACACACACACACACACGCACACACGCACACATGCGCACACATGCACACACACTAGAAGTTTAGGTTATTAACACTGTAAATCAAGCAGGCTTGAAAAAACAAAATGTGACTTTTAAATTTTCTATTGAGCTGGACCTGTGGGCTCACACCTGTAATACTAGCTTCTCAGGAGTCTGAGGATCAAGGTTCAAAGCCAGCCTGGGCACAAAAGGATCTGAGACTCTTAGCTCCAATTACCCTCTAGAAAAGTATGAAATGGGGCTTGGCTCAATGGTAGGTTGATAGATGGTAGGCTGAAGAGCTCATGGACAACACCCAGGTCCAGAGTTCAAGTTCCACAACCTGGATATCTTTATCAAAATACCATTTTATTGCACATTAGAAATTATTTACCTATGAGTTATAATAGAATTATGCTAGGAATCATGATTTCATAGGAGGTTTGTGTTTTATAGACACATATGTGATGAATAAATGTTCCTCATAAGTTATCATTTCAGTAACAACACAAATCATTTTCATTTTCAAATGAAACCAATCCCTATGAGAAGGCTTTCACAAAATTGTATGACACAATTTGAAATTACCTTTATTTTTCCTCCTTTCTGGAAATTGATTATTGCACCACAATTTTCCCATTCCTTGAGCTGCCATCTGGATATTTCAGACTTTGTGGTCCAGAAGTCAATCAACCTAATGCACGACTGTAGCCATCTTCAGAAAATCCTCACCTGCAGCGTAAAACATGATTAATTTCTTGACAGGTACACTTGAGTCTTCCTCTTGTCCCCCTAGTCTATCCTCACTCTTAGGAGTTTTGTGTGCTTTTCTTTCATCATTTACATGGAAGAGCCACTGTTCATAAAACTGTCCTTGTGAAGATTTATCTCTTATTATTAGTTTGCTGTGCTGCAAAATCAACCTTATGTACAAATAAATGAAATGAGCAATCTGAACTGTAATAAAGAGATTTAACACAATATTTGAGAATATTGTGACTGAGACTGTTGGTCTTTGTTTTCTTCTTCTTTTAAATTTTTTTCTCATTTTAGTGTAGATTTAGGCATCTCTTTACTATACCTTTTTACAACTGGGGAGTGGAGGGAATTAACTTGGTTTGATAGAGGCATTAGACAAAAAAAAATAGGGAATTCTGGAGAAGAAATTAATGACAATTTTCAAAATTTAGGAAATAATTATAACTTGGATAATAAATAAATATTACTTTTATATGGTACGTTGCATAAAGACAGTCCTATTCACCAAGTAAAACATATTGGTTATGGTATATTCTGGTGAATTTATCTGTGGATAAATAGGTAAAATATCAATACATGAATGCATGATTTCATCCTAAGGGATGTTTTGTGGAAAAATGTATGAAATACTGGTTAAAATTCATTAGTCTGAAAAAATAGAGGTTAAATCATCATAAATTCAGTAAGTCTATATGTGTATAGATTACACAGAGAAAAATAACCATGTCTGTTATACTATATAATTCTGTGGAGCTTGTGAATTGGCTATGCTTGTAGTTTTCTCAGATGTTTCTTGTTGTCTGTGCTATAAGCCATAAAGGATACAATTGAAAAAAAATACTTTTAAGTGTGAAGTACCCTTCGTGACAAATATATTTGGTGACAGTTTTAACTGTAGAATGATTCACAAAGATGACTTCTAGGATGGCTTCATGTTAATAGAAAAATAAGTTCCATGCACAGTATGTTTGAGAAGCACTGACCTAGTGGCTTTCCTCATATTTTAGTGCTTGTGCAAAATGGTAGTGGACATGGTGAGTTTTCTTTTGTTTTTGTTTTTTTTTCTTTTTCTGTTTTGCCAGTCGTAGGGCTTGAACTCGTGGCCTGGGCACTGTCCTTGAGTAATTCAGCTCAAAGCTAGTGCTCTACCACTTGGGCCACAACACCATTGACTTGGTAAGTTTCTAAGAATGTGTCCTTTTCTAAAAGTCATGGAACCAGGTGGTGCTTTTTTTCAAGATAATATTAGGCTTTCTTTTCTGTGGTGTAGGCTTTTTAAAACTAGATTAAAGAATTCTGGAAATGTAGTTATCATTTTCCATCACTGGTTATACAGTTGAAGACATTATTAGCAATTATTTGTTTTATGTTAACTATTTGTCAGATATATCACAATCCAAACATGACCAAGTCTTGAGATCCTTTGAGAGATTCTGTAGAAATGATTGAGCAGTCAGTATGCAAATTCTAAGTGGAAGATGTATAACTGTAATATCAAGCAGAATTAGGTAGGTAGGTAGCAAAAATCGTGTTCTCCTCCCTTCAGGGTTTAATGACTTACTGGAGGCATTCAATCATTGAAGAGGCACCGAAGAAAGTTTCTTTAATTTTTTTGAACCTAAGAATCCTAATCTCTGCAATTGTCCTAACAACAGCCACTTTTTTTTTTCTTGTGTCAGTTGTGGTGCTTGAATTCTAGGCCTGGTTGCTGTCCCTGAAATCTTCACCTCAAGGCTAAAACTCTAACCCTTGAGCCACAGCACCACTTCTAATTATCTGGTGGTTAACTGGAAATAAGAATCTCATGGGGGGCCGGGAGTTTGGCCTAGTGGTAGAGTGCTTGCCTAGCTTGCACGAGGACCCAGGTTTGATTCCTTAGTACCACATACTTAGAAAAAGCCAGAAGTGGTGCTGAGGCTCAAGTGGTAGAGCTCTAGCCTTGAGAAAAATCCAAGGACAGTGCTCAGGCCCTGAGCATAAGCAAAAACAAAACAAAAAAAAAAAAAACCACACACACAATTAAAATATCTGGGGCCGGGAGTTTGGCCTTGTGGTAGAGTGCTTGTCTAGCATGCATGAAGACCCGGGTTTGCTTCCTCAGTACCACATATGTAGCAAAAAAAAAAAAAAAGCCAGAAGTGGTGCTGTGGCTCAAGTGGTAGAGCCCTAGCCTTGAGAAAATCCAGGGACAGTGCTCAGGCCCTGAGCCCAAGCCCAGGACTTGCAAAAAAAAAAAAAAGAAAAAAAATATCTCGTGGGCTTTCAAGCCTGGGCTGGCTTTGAACTATGATCCTCAGATCTTAGCCTCCTGAACTAGGATTACAGGTGTGAGCTACTGTTGCCTTCCTTTCCCTTTGGAAAAAGATGACAATAATACATTTGGAGATAATTTTATGTGTTTGAAGATCTGGAAAGTAATAGTAATAACTATAATATATATGAATATATGTATATATGCATATATGTAATATATATATAAATATATATATTATAAGGGATGGTAGTAAGGCAAAAAAAAAAGAAACCTGGACTGATAAAAAATTATGAGAGAAAAACTTTTCTCTGTGTATTTTCATACAAAAGAAAACCTTATAGATGTTAGAAATGCCCCCTATTCCAAAAAAATTCTTTTGCAATACCAGTTATGATGAATAACTTTGAGACAGTTTACCTATAGGAAGAAGTGCTTATTTAGCACTAATTTAGTGAGATTTGGGCTTTAAATAGCCATCTTTAGTTAGGACCAGGTTTTATTCTTCTCTGTAATATACTGGAAGGGGTAGGGTTGGACAATTTGAGAGACGATTTTTAGCTTGAGTCTTGCTCTTCAGGTACCTTTTTGTTTAAGCATCAAAATACAAATTTATTCTTGAATATTTTTTCTCTAAAGAGACTGAAAGATCAATACATTTTGTCAATCTTTGCTTTTTAATTCCAAGATCTACCCAACAAATTGACATACAGGGAGAATAAAATCTGTTTTCTGCTAGCACTTAGTTAATGGTATCTGCAATAGGAGGATTCCAAGGACTTTTCAAGTTGGTGCTGTTATTATTGGTATTGCAAGGTCACAGAAACTTTGAGCTTAATAGCAGGTAAAAGATGGCTTAAACTTAGGAGTCCCAGGGAACCTTTGATCTTACCTTTTATCTCCCCTGAAGTCTTCTTTTATTCTTTGTTTGGCTCCACCATTTACCAACTATCTTGTCCGGGAAAAATTGCCATTGGCCTGGCAAAGGACACAGTCAAGTCGATACTGATTTTGTATAAATTAAATAAAAGGGTTATGCTTCATCTCTTTGACAACTAAATTACATGAGGCTCACCTGAATATCAGAGCTTGTTACGTTCCCAAAAAGCTGCATAGGAGGAGCAATGTCATTTAATGCTATTAATGGCTTAAATGCCTTCAGGTTTGGTCAACCCTTTGGATCTACTTCTAACTTTACCAAACCAAAATGTTTAAGCATGAAGAAGTCATTGTAAAGACATACTCAAGGATACTTTAGAAAATGTGAGGAAACAATGATTTTTTAAATGATAAGTACTGCCTGTATTTGTTAATCACAGAATGTACCTACTATCTGTGTAACTGGTATACCAAAGAAAGCAGAAAAAAATGACTGGAAGAATGCCATGTAGAGTTTAGAGTACAGGCTGTTTTTCTTTGATATAAGGAAAACAAGAATATAATATACTATGGACAGGACATACCATGTATTACTTTCCTGCTTTTTTATATAAAAATGTCCACAAACATATCTTAAAGCAATACCAATATATTACCGCACTCTCAGAAGTTTGGGTACAGTGTGTCTAAGGTGGGTCCTTTCTTGGTACCAAGATGGTGGCAAAGCTGTTCCATCCTGGAGATGAGGAGTGGATATTAGTTTGTGTCGTCATTCAGCTTATGATTAAATTTAGTTCCTTTCAGGCCCTAAGGTCTACTTAAACCTTGAGGTCTACACTCTTGTTGGCAATCATCAGTAGCTGCATATTACTTTCCCTCCTTTCTTTTCATGTCCTTTCTCATACCTGCCCTCATGAACAAGTCAACATCCTCTTATACTTTACATCTCTCTGATTCCATAGCCTTCTGAATCTCTCTGAACTCCACAAACATTTCTCTGTTTTGTGCCATTAGATGGATCCCACTAGAGTGGGATCCTCTTCTTATTTTCACATCCATAATATTAACTACATCTTCAAGTGACTTTAATCACAAAAAGTTATATTCATAGGAACCCAGGACTCAAGTAGTAGAGTGCTAGCCTTGAGCTGAAGAGCTCAGGGACAGAACCTTGGCCGAGAGTTTATGCCCATGACCAACCAAAAAAAAAATAGTCTGCACAAAATAGAGATTTCAAGGGCCTGGAATTTGGCCTTTTGGTAGAGTGCTTGCCTAGCATGCATGAAGCCAGCATGATATAGAAAAAGCCGGAAGTAGTGCTGTGGTTCAAGTGGTAGAGCTCTAGCCTTGAGAAAGCCCAAGGACAGTGCTTAGGCCCTGAGTAAAAGGACTGGCAAAATAAAAAGACATTTCAAGAGCTGCATAAGGGCAGCTATATTAGGATCCAAGGGGACCATTATACTCTTAGGGAGCAGATGGTATAAAAGTTCCACAGTGTTGACTAATATTTACAATGTCTCAGAACTCTTGAAAACTATCATATTTAGAATATTTTATTAGTTGACTTTCACTTTTTGTACAACTTTTACTTTTTTCATATATTTTTTATTGTAATTAATAGAAGGGTTACATGATATTTGCCAGATAGATGGTGCATTAATTTCCATACATTGATACCCTTTCACATGTCTTGGTCCCCTATAACTTTTACTTTTTATTAATTACAATTTACCATTAATTAAGTAATTATAGTTATTGCTAGGAGAAAAAATGCAAGCAATTGGTCTATGTATGTCCCACTTCCTTTCCCAAAACAAAACATCTTTAACTAATCTCCTGTGAATTTGGTATCTGGTAAATAGAATACTGACTTTGGCTACAAGCAAAAGACTTGTTGCTCTCCTTAACAGGATGTCACTGGGTGAGGATTACCTGTAGTGAAGACAGCATGAACATAAAGCAAGGATATTTGTGTATATCCTTTGCGCACTGCCACCAGATGGCATGTCAAATGTTTATCTGAAACCCTTAATAGCTATAACCTTGAAGTCACTTAGTAAAGGTGGAAAATAAGTAATTTGATTCCTTCTAGTTGGATTTGAAAAATCTAATACTCACAGCTGTTGGAGATAACACAATCACATACTTAGAAATTCAAGTACAACATGGACATAAAGATATATTCTAAGTTAGACACTGGTGATTCATAATTGTAGTCTTTGCTCCATTGGGGGCTGAGTTCTAAGGATCATGGTTCATAGCCAGCCCAGGCAGAAAAGTCTATAAAACTCATCTGAAACTAACAACCCAAAGGTGAAAAGCAGAACTGGGGTCTACGTGGTAGCCTTGAATAAAAAAGCTAAGAGAAAGCATCCAGGCTAAGTTCAAGACCTATTTGCACACACACACACACACACACACACACACACACACACACACACACACACTAAAAATAATAAATTACTAGGCACATTATAGATTTTGCCTGTACCGAGAGGAAATGTTCCTAACTCAATATGTTGGTAAATAATTCCAGTCTCTCTCATACATTGGTAAAATCAGAGCCACTTTTTGAAGCAGTGAAAATGCCTGATGTAATTTCAATAGTTATAAATCAAAATTAAGCCTAGAAAACTGGACTCATAAATAAGTGCAGAGACTCCAGCTGGTTTTATTCTAAAGGCACTCTCAGATCCATTTGCATGAAGCTGACATGAGTATGGGAAAAGGGAATTCTATTTTAGTACAATCAGTTAGGAGCAGTCCCCAGGATTTAAATTTCCTAATAGGGAAATATACAGCAATTAATTTTTAAAGATTGAATTACTAAATGGAGAAATACAAGTTCTTATTTGCCCTTTGATGATTGTTTCTGTTCTGTGGAAAATTTCTAGGATTATAGATGAAGATTGAGGATAAGGAATTCTTTCATTCAACCACAAAGTCAGTAAGACAAAGCATGTAACCTACATTTTCTTCTAATCAAATCTGCTGTTTCTTTGATGAAATTGGTTTGGTGGGCTTTTTCTCAGCTTGAACTTAACCACATAAAATGAAACTTCATAGATTCTGACTCTAAATTCTCAAGATTAAAGAAAAATTAACCATCCTGACTTTTCTGTTTTAACCAGACTGCTCTAAGACTTAGAATGAATTACTTCAGTAAACAAACTGAGAAGATTGTGAAAGACCACAAAAACAAATAATTTCAAGAATTTTTGTTGTTTATATTAAATGTCTTATCTGTGGCAGTTAATGTAGAGGTTCACCCAGTTAGTTCCAATTGTATATTAACTTTTCCAATGAAAGAGAAAAACGACTCAAAGAAGTAAAATAACTAACCTAGCTGACACAACATGTAAATGTAGGAGACAAAGTTAGGAAATCCAGTCCCCTTTCAAATTCCTAATATGTTTTGTTTTTCTTAGTCAACTATATGAATATTAGGAGTGTCATTGTATTTATGTAGCCATTCATATGTTTATACCTGATGTCTCCTACTTAAAAGTACTATAAAATCTTTACTCAATACACACTTTTATTTTTATTCCTCAAAGTCTAAAATGCAATGCCATGAAATACACTTTTTTTTTTGCCAGTCCTGGGCTTGAGCTCAGGGCCTGAGCACTATCCTTGGCCTTTCTCAAGGCTAGAGCTCTACCACTTGAGCCTCAGCACCACTTCCAGCTTTTTTGTATGTATGTGGTACCAAGGAATCGAACCCAGGTCTTCGCTCATGCTAGCAAGCACTGTAACCACTAGGCCAAACTCCCGGCCCATGAAATACACTTTTAAGTTACTATTATATCTGCACTTTTAGAAATAAGCAAACTATATCAGGTTGAGTTAATAATGCAAAAATTTGATCCTACTTACTGTCTTTTTCCTTTTCCATATTTTCCTTTGGTAGTTAATGGTAGTAGAACTATTTTTTTAAGTTGTAGAAATATCACAGTTCATATACTCAGCATGTATTTCTGGAGCACAAACCATTATGATGTTCTGTTTGTAGTCATGTGTTTGCTTATTTGCTGATTTATTTTGCCCTTTGTACCAAGTGTAGATAGGAAGAAATGCAACAGTCCCCCCACAATGAGCAGAAGGGACATGATTGTATCCTGAAGAGAACCTAGAAGAAGCAAGGAGGCAGCCAAAACAGGCTAGTTAATACCCAACTCTCAATGCCAGATATGGCTATATTTTGCCAGCTCTAATCTTGATACCTCCTATGTAATTGGTTAGGTAGAATTAGTTTAGGTAGATTTTTTTTTATTACCAGGTATTTGCTCTTTACCATATCCTCATTCAGTGTTTTCTTACTTTAACTTTATTCCTCGGGGCTTTATCTATTCCTTATTCAGATGTTTTTACTCTTTTGGATGGATTTTTGTTGTTTTAATGTTTGTTTTTGTTTTTGTGCTGGTCCTGAACTCATGGATTAGGTGCTGTCCCAGGGGCTTATTGCTCAAGGCTTGTGCTCTACCGCTTGAACCACAGCTCCATTTTTGAATTTTTGGTGGTTAATTGGTGATAGGAGTCTCCTGGACTTTCCTGCTTGGGCAGACTTCAACTGCAATCCTCAGATGTCAGACTCCTGAATAATTAGCAAATAACTAGCATTACAGGCATGAACCACCAGTGCCCAGCTGAATTGCCTTTTAAATGTGCATTTTCCTGTGATGAAAAAAGCCGTTCACGTAGCCTACAACATAGTCTGTGGGAGCTATTGCTTTCAGGACATGCAGCAAGCTAATGTTTATTTCCCTTACCTTGTTTGTTATTTTCCTTTTCAATATTTCAATACTAGTAGCAGAGACACAGATGACTTAACATTTCCCACTTATGAAACCCCTTTACAGAGTTTTATCTCTTCCAGATCGAGCATTTAAAATTAACTATGAGACTTCTCTATTGTCCTTGATTGGAATGCTGGTTCAGTATTCACAAAATGAACATTTTGGCTGGCAGCTGAAGAAACAATGATTGATCATGGTACTTTCAAGTTGTACTAACAGGAAAGAGCTGACTGATGAGAAGGGATGAGAGTATTTGTCTAAGTACTGCCCCAGTAGAGTAACTCACAGTACCCAAAGAATATAGAAGGAACAGAGAAAAGGAAACAAACAAACAAAAAAACCCCTCCCCTTAATTCTTAATATCAGGTCATTATTGCTGACACATTTGATGAGATGGGGAAAATAGGCTTTTTGTTAATGTGTCATAAAATAAATAGGAACGACATAGTGGCAGATGAAAGCTTTTGCTTCTCTCCATTTTATCGCTTTTAAATGTGGCTTTGCACATTCTGATTAGAATTTTAAACATGCATGGGAATTAAGAAGATATGGAATTTATGAAAAAATGATCTCCACCAAGTAGTTTCTTAGGCAGATTGGAATGCTTTGACCTTGAAAAGATAAATCCAGAACAAGTTAAAAACAGTGCATTATATTGCTGTGAACATATACAACTCCTAGCGTGTTGTATATCACAGATTAACAATAAAATAGAACAATCAGAAGATGAGGATGAGACTGACTTTCAAAACATGATTTACTAATGCAATTTTGAATGATCCCAACTGTATTTTGTTCCATTTATGAAAGAGATCTTGCCTTTCCTAATAAAGATCATTCAGATATAAGATAACCAAAAAGCATATTTTTCTAAGTTCGGCTTATTTATGTTCCAGTAAAAGTAAAGGAAATTACTAAGAATTAGGATTTCCAGTAAGGATTTGCTAGTTTTCTTTCTTGTTAGTTTCTAAAGCCTTCCCAAATGAGTATGAGATAAAAATTGAAAGCTTTATAGATGAGTTTGGATAACCTCCCAATAGAATGCTTCAGTTGATGCGCAAGAAAATTCATCTATTTTCAAATAGGAAAGACCTTCAAGGATGTGCCTTGAAAGTAGTCCTCAGTTTGTTCCTGGGTTCTTATTAAGGCTGATTATAACTATAACAGGCTGGTGATATGCTATGAAGACCAGTGTCGTAAAGAGAACCAATGAACTGACTGATGCAATCCTGATCATGAAAAAAGAGAGAAAAGAAGTATCACACATTTTCACAATGCCATCTTGGAATAACACTGCTTTGTTCCTTTATATTGCTCTGTACATAGAAGGTTGGGGGGGTGGCTTATATTTAGACCTTGTTATTTATACTTTCTTTTTGCCAGTCCCGGGACTCGAACTCAGGGCCTGAGTGCTGTCCTTGGGCTCTCTCAAGACTAATGCTCTACCACTTTCTGGCTTTTTCTGTATATGTGGTACTGAGGAATTAAACCGAGGTTTTGGTGCAGGCTAGGCAATCATTCTAGCACTAGGCCAAAACTCCCAGCCCTTTTTAGACCTTACTAAAGAACTAAAATGAAGACTTCAACAATCTTTCATTTTCTTCAAACCTAATATTTTTTTAAAAAAGCTCCTGTGTATTTGGATGGCTAACAAAATATTTTATGGGATAACAGGTCACTGTGAACCTGTCATGGTGGGTGAGCCTATAAATCTGATTTTGAGAAAAAGCATTTCCATTTACATGGCATGAGAGTACTGAAACTAGTTCTCCTCAGCCCCTCTTCCTCAAATCCAACATTTCACTCCTTTCTTTATTGTATTTGTATATCTACCCACAAAGATAGCACCGCTATTAGAGATTCCTTTCCTGCCTCCATCTGAAATGTAGTTATTGACTTTTGAAGTATTAAAAGAAAATGCCTTTAGAAAAGTGTCTTCGCAGAACCGTGAAGTTATTGAGATGGTATTGTAAATTTTCCAACCCAGCTTAATCCATCACATAATCTGTTGTGTCCAATAAGAGAACAGATATTTCAGATGGGTCTTTGGAATCACCATAGGTAAGTGGTCTGTGTGATCAGCGGGCAAAGAATGGAGAACAAGGTGGTTAATATTCATGTTCATACATGAAATAACCAGTGAAAATATTAACATTTTAAGTTTGATCTGTAACGTTCTTTTTCTTTAGTAATTAGAATTAAAGTTAGGATCTCCTCTTGCATTCCAGGCAAATGTTGTGGAGTTCATATTCACAACTATTTTTGTACTTGCTTTTTGAGACAAAGTCCAATTAAGTTGCTTAGCTTAGCCTCAAATTTGTAATCCTTGTGACTCAGCCTCCCTATTAGCCAAGATTACAGAATCAAGCAACCATATCAGTACTGTCCATTTAAATAACAAATTATGATTTTCTTTTCCGAATCTTATTTTTATTATGTTTAAGTGGCTTTCCAAAGAAGTTGTCATTCTACGAAGCAGTTTATGGATACAATGGCTTTGAACCAACTCCACCCCTTTTATCATTCTTCCTATCTCTCCCAAGGCTACCCTGTCCCTCAATTTCATTAACTTGTAGGATACGTACTAAATTTTAAGACGTCATACTCCCATCCGAAATACAGTTTTCAAATGCGTATTCAGATCTATGCACATGCTGGTATGGAAGTCTGAATTCAAAGCCCTGCACTCTCACTTGGCTTTTTCCCTTGAGGCTGGCAACCTTCTGCTATACTTTGGCTTCTGGCTTTTTGCTCATTAATTGGTGATAGGAATCTCTTGGCTTTCTCTGCCCTGGCTGGCTTCAAATAATGATCCTTAAAATCAGCCTCCATAGTAGCTAGGATTACAGGAATGAGCCATGAGTATTTGGTATCAGTGGTAGTTATTTGATATACATTGTAGTCCCATCCCAGCCTACTCAGTATGACACTATGAAGATAATTGCTCATGATATTTCTAAGCAAAGAAAGAAGTCCAGAGATGTAAAAAAATACTTTCCTTTTCCTAACTTACATCATCTTTGGTCCAAGGCTTTGGTGGCCTGATAATAAAATACATTGGGAAATCAATCTGTTGTGTTATCCCTGGGTATTTTTTTAAACTCAATACATAAAAAGTACCAACTGACATATGTTTTGGGGCTATATCACTCATACCATAGACACTTCTATGAATACTTTTATATTTTGGAATGTTCCATTTTATAATGCTCATGCTTTACATTATGCTTTGCATTTCAGGCTAGGTACAGATACTTGCTAATTGTGCAAGAAAGCTAATTGTGCAAGTTAGAAACTTAGATATGACCTAAATCTTGATGTAAAAGCAACATGTTCACCTCACAGCATTCTGTTTGCAGTTTGCTCTTTGGAATATGAGTTGATAAAAGGGTTTAGATTTTTTAATTGCTATCCTTTTATTCCCTTCTTTCAAAATAATTGTTTTATAGATAAAAGTCTTACATATAACTCATTTTTCTACTTTAGACTCTCCTCTAGGCACTTTTCAAGACCATAGAAATGTAAAGTGTTTCCTTCTTTCCTACCTAGGATCTTCAAAATGAAAGTGACCATATAGTAGTAAAAATCAACACAGTAAAAACAAAAACCCACAAAAATAAACAAAAATTAAAAAAAAATTCTAAAAGGGTAAGCCAAATAATTCTGGCTCTTCAGCTCAAGGCCACCACCCAACCCTTGAGCCAAGCCCCACTCACCCCCATTTTCTAGAGGTTAATTGGAGATAAGAGTCTCAGGTTCTTTTGTGCCCAGGCTGGCTTTGAACTTTGATCCTCAGATCTCAGCCACCTGAATAGCTACGATTACAGGCGTGAGCTTCCTCAAACCTGGTTTTGCTTATCTTTTTAAAACTGAGACTTCTGTAGAGAAATATTTTAATACTAAATACTGATATGTTTGACCCATTCAAATAGCCATTTCCACTGTCTTAATTCCAGAGTTGGTTTACTTATTTATTTATTTATTTTTCTACAAAAATAGATTCTACTTATCCCAAATAACTTTCAAAATTAAAAAAAAACACTCCACATATAAGTCAGGTGTTTAAATTATCAGCTCCCACTCTGAACCTTACTGATTCCATTAGCATGGCATTCTAATTGACTTGGTTATCTAGTTTCCCAGACCACAACAGATTAGAAACAGTAAAGAAGTAAAGCGTAGAGACACAGTGACAGCAGAAATGACAGCTGACATTGCAAAACAAGAGAAAAACAATGTGGGCATAGAACTATATAGCCACATTGTGCAGTAATGGATGCTCACAAAGATGAGCCCTAAATCATTAATTAAGGGGATTCAACAGATAATATTATGTTTAGAGAGCTTTCTAAGTGAAAGAAGGAAGTAATTACATGTCATAGAGATTCTTATCTAATGTTTCTTCTTGAAACTGATATAAGCTGAAAAAATACAATTCTCTAGACTAGTCCGGCAAAATGAAGTGTTAGTAATCCCATCACTAAATTATTCTACTGAGTTTCTAACAACTTGGTCCTAGTTTCCATTTTTACTGGATTTTAGTAGCTGCCTTGTTAGAAGAAAAAAGAAACCAAAAGCAATTCTGAAGAAAGTTATTTTCTCATCCTACACAATGCTAACAACATAATGATTCTGAATAGAAGGAATGGAGAAGGCACATACCAATGACCTAATGATGGAGTTGTGGAAAGTCTTGCATTCTCATTTTAAACCCGGACTAAAAAAAGGACCAGTAGAAAGGTTGAATACAGAGTTTCAATTTTACCAAACTCAACAAAATCTGCAAATATTAATTCTCATTTAGATGCATAGTACTGAAGAGGCCATGACCTAATCAACCCATTATTCCAATACATCTCGAGAGAGAGAAAGTCTTTGTTTCACCAACTTAGTGCCAGCCCCTACCAGTGACCAATAAGTCTATTATCTTCTCCCTGGGGAGGGAAGAGGGATATGGAGGGTGTAGTAAGTGTTTTCTAAGAAATTGCATTTGAGAGTATGGACTTGTTGGATGTTGACTTTTATGTGTCCTTTTAATGTGTTTTTATGTAACATTTTATAGATTACTTTTTTAAAATATTGTTTCCATTTATTAAAGAAGATAACAGCCGTATTTTGCAGAAGGACAGAGGACTGGGAATAAGTGAGATAGGTTTTATTTTCTTTTTTTTCTGAGTTATGTGATAATATGTTGCAGAGACATGATTCTTTTTCCAAGTATATATTGTAATATTAATTTCTACCAAAGAAACTCCTGCTAGAATGGCTTGAGAAATGTGAGGAAGATGTGCTATAATTTCTGCTTACAGATTTTAAGTACTTGCATGCTGTAATGCTGTAATTTAGAACAGTGGAACTTGACCAACAAAGCATTACATTTTCAGGGAACCTATGTGAACATGAATGTATTACTGGAATTTACATGAGCATCCTGAAATGTTCTAACTCCACCTGGTGTAAAAAGGACCTTATCTTTAATGTTGCCTGTTTGCTTTTGATTTGTCTTGGCTATCGCCTGCCAAGAGGCTGTATAGCTTTAAAAGAATAATTTGTTAATAGGATTTTATTTAATCTAAGCATTTTTATTTCAGGTATGGCTCTTGTAATAGAAATAAATGGACTGAGACATCACAGAATGTTAAAGTGGGTCAGGGTCAACCTGTGGTTTTCTCAGAGCTGTCTGTTTGAAATGCTTGCTCTTCTCCACCTTTGTATCTACCTGTTTCATAAATTACTATAATATAGTTTGATTCTGTTGAACCAACCCCTAAAGAAACCAGTTAAATATTATTTTAGAAAAAGACATAAATGGTTAGTAATATAAAGAAAGGTTCTGTGAATCAAAGACCCTACAGATAATGTAGATGAGGTAAGGAGATTTGATGTATAATGTTAAGTGTGGTAAAGTTTGTAAATCAGAGAATGTCAACTCCCTTGAATTCACCATGGGAAACCAGTGCAGTTCAAGAATGCAGACTCAACATGCCTACATGCTTTATTTTTATTTTATAAATGCTTTTCACTTTCTTCATTCTCCCCCATTTTCCCCTTTGGCTATACTGAGATTTGAACTCAGGGCTTTGTATTTTAGTTAGATTATTACTCAGCTAACATTTATCGGGACACAGTTGCAATTTCCATGCTGATTTCCAGCTGTAATGTAACAGTGACCACATCTAGTAATTCAAATTCCTATAAAAGTCATTGACTTAACATTAAGTCACTTGCTGTTATTAGTGATAGAAGTGTCATGGCTGCCAAATGCACTTATTACTATTAGTTTATCAAAACAAACTTCCCTTTTTCCCTTGTACTTCAAGATTTGGGGGCTTAAACTTTAAGGTAGGAAACTACTAACCACAGTAAAATTTATCCAACATCCAACAGACTGGAAGTGATTAATATGAGAATATTGCTTTTAGACTGGAATTTATACATTTGGGCTCAATACATTATTGTCTTACTAATATTTACTAAAATGCATTTAGTACATAGAATGATGTTCTATGCCTGACCAAAGAATAGATACTTATTCATAAGCCTGTCTTTCATGGCTTGATTTTGTAGAGTGATCTTTAATTGTACACTGGCATAACTATATCTCAGTTCACTTTTGCTTGACCTCCAAGTAGAACACATTGTTTAGCTCAATGTTTAGACTGACTGGCAAAACAAGATAATGAGAATAGACAAGTTCTTGTGTTTAGTATCAATTTTTTTTAAAGTGATCATCATTCTATTTGTACTTAATCTTGTCTCTAATGCAAGTAATCTGTACTTTATAGACATGAGACATTTTGATAAAAAAGTAGAGAATCAAATAGATTTGTGTATTATTCTTACTATTAGTTTCATAAATTTCAAATAAAGGCAAATCATGTACAAACTTATTTCCTTGAGAGACCAGCTTCTCTGGTTTTAATGTCTTAGATGTAAGCTCATGAATAACTTCTTTGGGGTTACAATACACAGTCATAGAGAAATAAGGGTATTCTTGGGCTCACTTCATGTAAAGACAGAGTGGATGTTTGTAGGTACTTATTTGAAAATAAAGTATTCTGAAGTGAAGTAACCTCCTTCATCCTCAGGCAGGTCTCAGCGAGCTACTAGGCCACAGCTGATAATCATTTGGCTATAATTGCTGCTGGGCCATTGTAGAATTGAATAGCATAAATTGAATCTTAACAGAGTATACTTTTTCTTCCCATTGCTTGCTTCATCTACTCTTTTAAAGTAGCTTTAACTAAATTCATCCCCCAAAAGGCAAATTCCATACTCTATCACAAACTATTTTGATAAAGCTGTGCTAATTTCTTCTCTACAAGATGTCTGTCTCTTTGAGGGTGAATATTACCTTGAGTGCTATTCTATATACGCTATTATTTTTCTTTTATTGTCAGTCCTGGGGCTTGAACTCAGGCCTGAGTACTCTCCTTGGCCTTTCTCAAGGCTAGAACTCTACCACTTGAGCCACTTCACTATGCTGGCTTTTTCTATGTATGTGGTACTGAGGAATCGAAGCCCGGTCTTCATGCATGCTAGGCCAGCACTCTAGTACTAGGCCAAACTCCCGGCCCAGTCTACATTATTTTTGACTCCAAAATATCTTACCTTGCTGTTGTTTAGTTCTTTTTATTTTTTTTCATATATTTATTATTGTAATTAATAGAAGGGTTACATTATATTTGCCAGATAGATGGTACATTAATTCCCATACATTGATACCCTTTCATATGTCTTGGTTCCCATTTCGCTCTTTTTAAAATATTCAATACAAATACAACTTTCCTACCCCCTTAAAATGCTTGAGTGTGTGGTGTGGCTAATGAATTTGAGAAAAAAAATCATGTAATTTAAAAATGTTTAAGTATGGGCCAGGAGTTTGGCCTAGTAGGAGAGTGCTTGCCTAGCAGGCACAAAGACCTGGGTTCGATTCCTTGGTACCACATATATAGAATAAATAGTCAGAAGATAGAGCTCTAGCCTTGAGAAAGTCCAAGGGCAGTGGTCAGGCCCTGAGCTCGAGCCCAAGACTGGCCTAAATAAATAAATAAATAAAATGTTTAAGTATGTATGTAATTCAGAACTGTATGTAGTAATTAGAGGCACTATAATTAGGTGCTTAATGTCCTGTTTCAAACAGATAATGCTATGTTAAATTTTCTTAAACTTAAGTTTAAAAAGAAAGTCATTGTGATCCTAAGGTGACCTGTAGAAATAATATAACCTAAAGAGTAGAATTCTATCATTTTCTTTTTTTTTTTTTGGCCAGTCCTGGGCTTGAGCTCAGGGCCTGAGCACTGTCCTTGGACTTTCTCAAGGCTAGAGCTCTACCACTTGAGCCTCAGCACCATTTCTAGCTTTTTTTTTCTATGTATGTGGTATTGAAGAATCGAACCCTGGTGTTCTGCATGCTAGGCAAGCACTCTACCAGTAGGCCAAACTCCCAGCCCCAAATTCTATCATTTTCAACCTTGAAATGCAGGGAAATTACTTCAACTTTATGAGATACATTTCTTCATATATATTTCCTTAAACAGTAAAATGAAGATAATTTCCTTTACCTTTTAGAATTTTATGAAGACTGTGAAAGTACAGAGGAGAAAACTCCATGGCTTACTGCCATTAGTTTTAATCATCAATAATAAGTATTCTAATTGATTGCAGTATGTAGACTTTGTATGAAGGAAGTTTGTAATCACTTATGACATAAAACCACACTAAAACCTTAATTTGGGGAGAGGCAAAACACTTTATATTTTGTTTATCATTTATTATTTTATTCATATTGATTATATCATTTTTATTTATTATTTATTTTGATTTTCTTAAATATAGAATTTAGCTTTGTTCCTTCCTTATTCTATATTCTCAAAAAATACTTCTTTTTAATTTTTAATTCTATATAGCCTGGTTATCTCCTGGCTTAATCCTGACCATTCAAGTGAGAAACAATCTAAGCTTCTCTCTGGAAGTCTTCCTAGGGAGTGGTCTACCAAAGCTCAAGACCAGTTATCATCTGCAGCTATACTGATTATCTAGCACATCGTTTCTTTATAACTTTGTGACTTCTAATTTTCATTCATCTTGCTTTACACTTGCACATTTACTCTTCCCTTGGCTTTCCTCTCTCCCAATGGCCCTATTCATCTGATGATTCATATTGGTGCTAAATTGGAAAACGGAAGAGTATTGCCTATTTAGTATCACTTAAAAATGTCTCCACATTGTTATATTATCCTATGTGACATAAAAGATATGTGGGAAGGCTGATGTGGCTCGTACTGGTAGGGTACTAGCCTTTAGCAAAAACTGTTCAAGGACTGTGCCCAGCCCTGAGTTCAATATCATGATGGACTTCTGTGACTAGAGCTGTATAATTACTGTCATGAAGATCCAAATTTAAAAGATGCTAAGAAATTGAAAACAAATTGATTTTTTAAAGCCAGATTCAGAGAGACTCACATGTTTTCTCTCTTGACTTACCTGGTAGTGAGAGCTAGAATTTAAAAAACGCACTATGATGTTTATGCATGTAGATATAAGCAAACTGGCTGAAGGATGGTATAGTTAGGAGAGAAATCCAAAGGTATGACTCCTATGAAGAAACTGCTGCACAAAATGAATACCAGGAAGCAGAAACTTTTTTGTGGGGGAAGTTCAATAATGGGGAGCCACATAATAGAGAGAAAGCAGGTGAAAAAAGGTTTTAATCATATCCAATACATATTCTGTGGAACTGAGTTATGTAGCCTGAGAATAAGGGTAGATCTGAGAAAATGGAAGAGAATGAAGGAAGGAGTGCCACTGAGCCAGATATATATTATTCATAATCTGACATTGAATTACAATCTCATTGTACAACTCCTTAATAATAAAAGCTAAAAAAATACATTTGCCAACTTTGGTCATTGGTGTGGATGGCTAAAAAAATTTGTAAGAGTTGCTTCTAGTTGAAATATGGAAAATGAACATGTCCTAGCCCCTCAAAGCATCACCTTATGACTTTTGCCATTGGTATTAGAGCTGTGTGTGCCTCATTATTACAAGGTTGTCATTTAGACTAATAAAATCCTTTGTAAAGATCATCATTGTCAACCATGAAACTCATCTATATTCTGCAAGGAAGAACACTTTTCAAGTGAAATAGAATGAAAATTGTGATGCAGGTGTTCGCATTTGTGCTGTATTAATCTAAACAATACTTGATCAGAATGTGTTGGTGAACATGCTCAACAAATGTGTTCCACCAAACAAAACACCAGATGCAGAGCTGAGAATGGTTAAATTAGACTCATTGGGTAGAAAAGAAAGTGGAATGCTCTAAATAAATGCCATCAGCATTTCAGGGAATGGAAGCAAATTATCCTGATAATATCTCTGACCTTTTCTCAATTGACATCTTTAAAAATTGTATTTTGGGTGCTAGATAAAGTGGGAGAATAAAAAGTACAAATAAAATTTTACCATGATCATTTTTAAAATATTTCCTCTTCCTATCAGCTGTTTCCAATGTATTTTTCACATGTAATAGGCTATTTGTTCAATGTAAAAGTTCGCTAATAATATTTCTTTCATGATGTACTTCAACTGAAAGAAAGAGTGGACATACACATGGGAATAGAAAGAGTAGAGAAGGAAACTTTTCCCAAATATTTCCCTGTGAAAAGGAATACCCATTTTTGTCTTATGTTTGGACTGATTTCCATGAAAATATACATGACCTGAGATGATTATAAGATGTAAGGGGAACAGTAGTCTCTTTTTTTATGGGCTCGAAAACTACATTCAAGTACTCTGGTGTTAGCCAAGTGAGGTTTAAAAAAATCAATTAATTCAGTGAAAGTTCTCCAAACGAATTCAATTAAGTAAATCGATTGTCTGTGTGACTGAATTAGGCCAGTAAATTTCATCAAAATGGTAGAGTTTTTAACAGAAAACTCTCTAATTGACAAAAGAGTTACAATGTTAGGGAACAGGAAAGCCAGAATCAGACATTAGTGTATTCAACTTAAAATATTGCATCTGACTTGCTTCACGGTCTTCCAAATATGCCCTAGTTAAATTCTAGATGAAATATCAGTTACTCATGAATGATCACACATTCATTCATGTCTCAAGGTTTTCTAAAATGAAGCGTTATTTACTGAATCAAGCCTATGTAATATGTCATGACCGTTAGTACCTGATCTCAAGCAATGATTCAATGTTTTCACATGTAGTATTAAAATATATTAGTGAATAATTAATGAACCAGGGACTTGTAAATAGCTTCTGTTTTCTTTTCACCTCACAAAGCTTATGTGGTTTTCCAAGATTCAACACAGAACCCATCAGATTCAGGCACAATTTTCTGTGTTTTTTGAGAGCTTTTTGCATATCATCATCATTTTTCTCTTTAATTAGTACAATAATAATTATGCTAGAGAAAATATTTAATGGTTACTATGCATAAGGCACATAGTAACACATTATCACAGTCCATATCTTTTTGTCTGTAATTTTCATAGCAACTTGGGAAGTAGACAGAACATCACATTGTATAGATGAGAAAAATAGGGGCTCACCAGGTATAATTACATTATTAAAGTTACACAAGAGTGAAACTGAGAGTCAATCCCAATAGTCTACATTAAGGCCTATACTTATACTATTTTCTTCTTAGGGACCATTCTCTCATTACTTTGCTTTAGTGCATATTTTGTCTTCTTGATTATATCTTAAGTTTGAGTAACTCAGTCTGAGCAGAATCTTCATAGAGCTAGCCACAGTACAGATTAACATTTACATATCTTCTTAGCTAACATTCCTCCATTTGATTTTTGTTGTTAATAGTTACTAAAGTTCAGGTTTATTAAAGAGTAATGTGCTTATCTAACAATGATGATAAAGTAATTCATGGTTCAATTATCCTTTCTGCATCTCCTGTGGATTGACCTCAAGTTCTCCTGGATGCTCATACACATAAACTCTACCGTTGATGGAATTTTGAGATGATGGAAAATATCACCTTATTTACACTGCATAGTAATAGCTTAAGTTAACATAGTTTCATCTTGTTTTAAAGGAATCTTCTAGTTTGTTATCATTTCACTGGCCAAGTGCAAATGCTGAAATCTTTTTTTCCAAATTATGCTGCTTATTTATGCAGACAAACCACCTCTAGTTGCTTTCTAGAAAAAGCACAAATTTACGCTGTTTTCCAAACATTAGTAGTCTAGCACAACAAATGACATCACACACTTCAAATCTGTCAGTGTTTCTGTAATTGACTGGTAGCCCAAAATACTTGAACATCTTTTAAAATTGAAGAGCAATGCCAATCAGTTTGAAAATTTGTTGAATTCCTCGTATTTGTGGTTTATGTGATTGATGATTTATTGCAATTCTTTTGTCTATGAGTATGTTTTATTCTCTTACTGTTAAGAATATCTGCCGCTGAAGCTATTATCTTCCCTTCAAATATGCCCATCTTTGTTTTCATTGAGAATGCTCCAGAGCCACCCAACCTAAGATCACCTTATTCCCTTTGAAATGGCTATGAGTTCACAATGTGTTCCTATTTCTGCTCCCAAGCCCTCTCAAATGTCCGTCCTCATCTCCATTCCATTATTGCTGTAACAGACCTAGCATTCCTCTTTACCTTAATCTCCAAGCTTGCCTCCCTGACTTCTATTAACTTCCTTTACATTTTCTACTTATTAAAACTTCATCGGAGCTATGGAACGCTATTTAATTCATGTGTTCCTGTATAAGAGTTCCTGATACTCGTTGGTTTGCCGTCTACCTATCCTCTACAATACTTCCCCTTACCATCCTCCATATCTAATCCTTGCTCCAGGCATGCAAATTGTACTTAGCCGTTCTTCATCGTTGCCATGTTAGTGAAGCCTCATTTTGTTGTTAATTAGGCCGCAATTGTCTAAAAAGAAGAAATCACCCTTACTTTATTCTACCTTTCTCTTTCCTGACACCATCACCAAAGATCACCAAAGGTGCCTTATTCTTGTCTGAATGGTTGTATCCCTCATTTCTGTCACCTATCAGGCTTCTATTCCATTCCACACTGTGCAGTTTTTTTTTTCTAGTAGAACATTTCTTGAAATGGGAGGAAACGGAACCTATGTCTCATTTGCAATTTTATTCAATTATCCAAGTTAGATCCAGCTACGTGTAAAGTGTTTAATCAGTGGGTAGATGGGCTGATAGGTTCCTATCTGAAATAGGTGCACCCATTTTTTCTATACAATACTTTTTCTGTATCTGAATATTCTACAAAATAAATATCCTTAAATCAGTTTAAGCATTTCACATATGCAATAGTAATTCTCATTCTACTTAATGTTAAATATCTTTTAGGACACTTCTGAAGATGATCTTTTCTTTGTATTCTGCATAAAGAGCTCATAGTATTTTGTATTCATTTCCACATGGACAGATAATTTAAGCATGTTATCATTGTCTAATTGGCTTTATATGAAAGTGTAAATTCAGTATCACTGGCTTTATATTATTTTCAATTAATTATAATTCAAAATGTGTTTGGTACAAGGTATAGAGGTGCATGCTTATATTCCCAGCACTTCGGAGGCTAAAGGAGGAAGATCCTGAGTTCAAGACCTTCCTGGGCTACATTAGGAGTCTGTTTTGAAATATCAAAACAAAGAAAATTGGTAATAGGAAATAACACAGGTAAATTTAACCTTCTCAGCCACATTTCCTCATTTATATTCTTCAAACAAAAGAAATCTGTTCTTCAAATTTCTTTCTTTATCTCTAACTATCACGCATTCATTCTTAAAACTTGGATTCTCTTAGTTTATCAAAATCCTGGAAAATATTTATGGATAGTAGATACTTCTATAAGTAAGACATTATGATTCATGACATTGTATACACACTGCTAAAATAGCAAGGTTCTATTCCAACAATTAGTTCTTTATTTTTGTGCTTAAAATGTACCATGGCAGTGCAATACTAAAGCCTTTCCTCAGAGCAGCAAGCTTTCCTATACAACAAATCTCACTAAGTTCTTACTATTGATAGCACATATTTAGTTACAAGATGTGCATGTAATAATAAAATATTGATTTGTGACTTGAGGCTTAGTAAATATTTAATAATTTGGTACAGCAAATATTTATCATCAGGAGAAAGAAATGATTAGAAAATAATAAACTTGAAAATATAAAATTAATCATGAGTAATATAAGGTAGCAATATTTGGCTTCACTTTAGGTATCAACCAGGGGAAATGATTTATGATTTTTCCATATAGAAAGCCAAATAGATTAAAAAGTAAAAGAATCTATTAAGTTTCTCCTACATTGTGCAGAATTTAAAGTGTTATTAATCTTCCATATTACTGTGGTTTCTATAGCAACCTGAAAAATCTTGTTAAAATAAATTCCCCAACAGTTGTTTGTATTGTCCCAGAAAAAAATAGATGAAAGAAAGTGCAGTGTATCTGAAGATTGTGGAAATCAGGTTTTTAAAGACATGTTTCATGGGCACATTTTGGTTTGCAGAAAAGTATGTTCAAAACAACCAAGATCTACAGATGAATGCTAAAAGTTGTAGGCAAAAGTTTTAGGAGGAAAAGTATATCTGCATTATCTTACCCCCCGCATCTGGGATTTTAGCAACCACAGAGTGAAAACAGTTATTTTTACAGTAGAGAAATATAAGTTACCAAGGCAAAGAACAACACTAAAAAGACATACAAACATCAATGTCTCCAGAGGCATATTGCTCTGGGTAGGGAGGGCCACTTCTGGAATGTTTTTGCAAGCATGTAATCTCAATCTCATCATGAGAAAACCTCATGTGAGAAACCCACATTGAAAGATAGCCTACATGGTTCCTCAAAAGACTAAACATAGAGCTCCCCTATGACCCAGCAATTCCACTACTTAGCATTTACCCAATCGTCCAAATACAAGGACATACTAAACTCACCAGCACAATGTTCATTGCAGCACTATTTCCCATAGCAAAGATATGGAACCAACCCAGATGCCCCTCAGTAGATGAGTGAATCAAGAAGATGTGCTATTTATACACAATGGAACGCTATGCTACTGTCAGAAAGAATGACATTGCCCCATTTGTAAGGAAATGGAAAGACTTGGAAAAAATCATATTAAGTGAAGTAAGCCAGACCCAAAGGAATATAGGCTCAATGGTTTTCCTTATTTGTAATAATTAGTACATAACTTGGACTCTCCTAGCAGAGGATTATAATAGCTCAAAACCTAGATACATAAAACTATATAGGATGAGGCTAAATGAAAGGACCTCCAGGATATGGAAACAAGAGCTCTATAATGAGTGAATGTTTTTCTTAATGTACATTATTTCTCATCTCTTTTGTTATCCCTTGGTTATTCTCATATTGTAAAAATATCTTATCTTGTTATCTGGTATATTGTACATATGTTCATTTATTTGGAAGAATAGGAAAGGGATAGGGAAAAACAAGATGAGGGGAGGGAGTGGAGGGAGGAAAATGGGGACAAAAACATGAGAAGGGGTATCAATGTGTGTGAAGTAATGTGCCTTCTATCTGACAAATATAACTGTAACCCTCTATCAGTTATAATAATAAAAAAGAAAGCCTACAGAATAACTGATGAATATGGGTCCAAACTGTGTCTAGTACCCAAGTACTAAGAAAGACATCAGAAATAAATGTAATGTGGTATCCTAAAATGATTGAATTTCAGAATAATAGTATTAATGGAAAACTCTGGAGCCTACATCAAGTGTGTAGTTTGGCTCATAGTTTTAAACCATTGTTTCTTTGATAGTGAAAATGGAAGATTTTAACAGGAGAAGTAGAAGCGGAAGACACACCATAGCACACCCCACTATCTCTGTAAATTTTCTGTGAATCTAAAGTTGTTGAAGAAAACTTCTATTTGCACCATGTTTGGATTATATCATAAAGTCCATAACCAAGTATTGCTATAATTAATGAACATATCCATAGCATTAATGGTATGTCCTTTTTAATAATTAAGAAAACAATGATCAGTTTGTCAATATTCAAAGAGCAGGGTTTTTTTTGTCTGAACCTACAGGAAGCTTTGGGACATACTGCCATATTTCTAGGAGTTAGCACAGGGTGGAAAGGTAGAGACAACTCTTAGAAAATTGGTATGGTGAGCAAACACTTGTGTTTATTCTTCAGCTGACAGCACTCGTTGGGAGATTACTGTTCTAACTTGAGTTCAGGTTGATTCTGTTGTTTTGTTTAGTTTTGGATTTTTTTGAGTAACTCTATACAGCCAATGTATTTTTGTCCAGAACCATTATTTGTATCTCAGCCTTTCCACCTATAGACTACTTTTGCTGTAATAATTTAGACTGACTGTACTTTAACACATGTTAACTGGTTTAGCAGTAGATGGGTATGAAAATAAACTAATAAAAATTATTGGAAAAATGCGCTCGATTATATTTTAATCAAGCAGCAGGTAAGCAGCACTTAAACTATATCTAATTAAATTTTCTAATGTGGCATTGTTCAGCTTTATAGGCAATTAACATTTACATGATGTATGTGGTAGTTAGGGAAAGTTGGATTGGCTGTCTGTGTGTGATGAAGGTACCAGTATCAGGGCCTGAACTGGTTAAGGGTAATATTTGTATCTGTATACCAGTATTTCTCTCAAGGATAGCCTGCAGTAGTGACTTAATTTGTAAAATATAAATATTCAAACAAAAATTGTATAAATACTCTGTATTCACCTCTGTGAGCCGTTCTCTCAAACAGAATATTCTCAAGCACGGAGTACTTGAGTTAATAATTCTATTTGTATATTTAATTGTCCCAAGTATAAACAGTGATACTCTATGACACAGAAATAGGATGAGATTTGACAGATCAAACTGTACTATTATCTGGATAACAGTACAGGAAGCCTTTTGTAGCAAGGAAAAGAGAAGGGATGGTAAATGCTCTGTGTACTCCTAGGACTGAATACCATCCAACATGCTACATAATTCCCATTGTTCCAAAGAGGCATTTTAATATTCCAGGGAAACCTAGTAGAAACCATGACTACAGGAGCACTTGGTTGAAGGCATCCTGCTACATTTTTAGCCGTTGTCTGAAACTAGATGACATGTTAGGCAAATGAAAATCATGACAAAGGTGGTATAGACATGGCACATGAGACACAACTAAATTAGATTGGGATTTACTAAATTCTGGGAAGTTTTGATGAAGTTGTAATATGTAAAAGACGTGAAGATGGATGAGTAGATAGCACTGTAAGACCTACTAGTAACATCAGAATATAGATGGTAAGGGAAGAAAGGAATACAAATAATTACCTAAACTGCAAGGCCTTGGGTTCAATCCCCAGAACTGCACACAAAAAGAATACAGAAAATCCTAAATGGAAACAATTGAGAAAGGTTTGCAGAGAAGCTAACAAAAAATAAACAAAGAATTAATTTGGAAGCTACATTGTGTCAATGAATTTCCTTTGGTTATTAAAATTATATGATATGTTATATCTTAATCTTTATAAGTTAGGAAAATAGCCTTTAATCCATGCACATATTACTGCTTGCAGAATGTTATTTGTTTTACAGCAATTGATATAGTGAAAGAATCTAAGAGCATTTTCTGTATCTATGAACATGTTTAACCTGTGCTATGCCCTTTCAATACTTTGAAGACCTTTATTCATCAAATGCTTTGTAACACTTAAGTAAATGTTAATAGACATTATCTTACTTCTCTGAATATTGCAATCCTCAATTTGTCCCTGATGAACAGCAGACCATGCTGATAATGTAAAAATTCCAGTTTTTTTGCCACAGGACTCCCCTTAAGCAGGCGCCAGGCACAAGTAGCCACAGCCCCCACCCCGCCCCGCCCCCGCCCTGCCCCCGCGGAGGGCGCAAGGGGCGTGGCCCGGGGAAGGGCCATGGTTTGGGAGTCGCGGGGTGGGGGAGCCCGGAATTCCCTCCTCCTAAAGTCAGGCATCCCGGGCCGGCTCCGCAGTGGTCCCTGCAGGCTGCTGCCCCGCGCCCCATGCCTCGCGCCCCCACGCCTAGGAGGTGGTCCGGGTGGACGGGGAGAGCGGGAGGGCCTGGGCGGGCGTCTGCTCTGCCCGCCGCCCCTCTCTGTCCGGTCCAGAGCCAAGGCCACAGCGACCCTTGCAAGCGCGGCCTGAGGGCAGGTAAGGACCCCGGCGCGGCCCCGCGGGCTGGGACTGCTGACCCCGCTCCCGGAGGCGCTAGGCCCGGGCGCCCTACTCCGGGAAGGCGACTCCCTGATCTCCGCTCTCCACCGGCCCGGAGTCTGGAAGTTGGGGAGAAACTTCTCCCCTCCCCTGGCCCGGCGGGCGTGTGTCTTCTGCCCATGCTACCTGCTCGCCACGGCAGAGGTCCCCGCCCCACCCCGGGCTTCCAGGTCCCTGCCCGCGTCCTCCGGGGCGTCCTGTGCCCACCCCGCCCCCCGACAAGGTGTGCGTGTGGGTGGGGGAGGGAGGTTGGGTGGGAAATGTGTGTGTGTGAGTGGGGGGGGGGCGTTGAACCTTCATTCGGATCCCCGAGCCCTGCCATATCAACATTTAGTTTTATCAGAATTTTTAGACAGTAGCTGAACGTCAGTGAAAAATTGATATGTTTGTTGAGGACACAGAGGGTCCTAAATTTAGAAAAAAAAATAAAACCCCCACCAATTGCTTTTGGTCACAATTTTAAACATAAGACTGTTCATATACATGTTTCAAGGATAAAAGATGAAAGGGCTCCTAAAATATGTACTTAGTTATAACTACCGTAATGTTATAATAACTTTAATTTTCCAGTTAGTTTTGCTGCCTTCATAAACCACAAAATTGACTCCTTTCTGTTTGACCGAAAGTGAAATTACAGCTTTTATCTGTCTTCCTGGGATAGGTGGAATTTGTCTTATGGTTAGAGTATATATAATATTAATACATTGTTGGGGGAAAATGTCTAGTTCAGGAATCCTGAAACTGAAAAAAAAATCAGTGTTTATATAAATGAATTTGTATCTTATTATATGTAGTAGTAAAAGAAGAAATATACTAAAAGAAAAGCAGTGACTGAGTAAGATACTTATTACCAATCCAACTTGTTTATTCATGGTTCATTTTCGTGGATCTTAAGTTATACATACTTTTTATATGAGTAATTTTTTCCTTAAAAATATAATTAGCTCTTACGTTGGGCACTGGTGGTGTAAGCCTTTGGTCCTAGCTAGTCAGAAGGATGAGACCTGAGGATCAGAGTTCAAAGCCAGCCAAGGCAGGAAATTCTGAGCAGACTCTTATCTCCAGTTAACCAGTAAAAGCAAGAAGTGGAGGAATGGTTGAAAAGGTAGAACACTACTCTTGAGTGAAAAAGATAAGTGAGACCTTGCCCTGAATTCAAGCCGTAGCAAAAAAAAAAAAAAACCCACACAAATACATTTAGGTCTTAATCTAGTCAATCAGTTCCGTGGACATCCCTTATTAGTCTAGTTAAGAAAGAAGCCTAGTAAAACATTTTGAAAAGCATTGTTAAGATTTGCTGTCTAGGAATATACATCTGTCTGTTAAGAGATACAATTTCAATGAAATTATGCCTTTATAAGTTAAATATTTGCTGTCTTGGAATGCAAACTTGGGTGGCAAGACTACATTAAGAAAAAAAAGTCTGCAGGAAACTTATTTCATTAAAAGATAGGTTAGGAAGGAGAAGGCTGTGATTGCTATTTTGTTTCTGAAGTGGCAGGGTGTTTTTGTTTTTCCACCGTTTGTTTTTTAACCTAGTTGTGGTGCAGTGGAGTTGGCCTTTGTGTAATGCATTAAGCCGAATACCTCTTATGTGTGCTTTTCTATATCTGGGCTTTATTTTAGGTGGAAGTTTTCTTTAAAGAATGTGTGTAATGTATATAAGATACTTGGATTAAGAACTAAGTGTTTGGTGATTGGATTTAGAACTTTAGTGGGGCTTTACTTTGCCTTAGGGGTAAACTTAAAAAAAATGGTTGGGGTGGGGTAATGTATTGAGGGGTTACAGTTACGCCCGGCAGGTAGTGGGTATATTACTTTTTGAATTTTGATACCTCTTCTCATGCTTTTCTCCCTCTTTTGCTCCCCAACCCCCTCCAAGTCATCTTGTTTTTCCCCCTTTCTTCCCTATTTCAAATAAATGCATACAGTAACAACAGGTAGGGTTAGGTTTATTTAATCTTAATTTTTATATACTATTTAGTGTGTATAATTGCCTTGAAAATGCTATGTACTCACTTCCAAATGTATAATAATTAGAGAATTTCAGAAAAGATATTTGCAATAAAGTTCTGGGTTCTTTTAGGATGATAATTATTTGACTATTTTGAGAGTAGACACTAGGTTTACTTACTTTAAATGTAAGTGAAAAATAAAATAAATACTGTTGTGTTGTCAAATACCCTGTTTTTCAGGAAACTGGTCAATATATCAACACGGCATTTTGGCATCACGGGAGTAATTTTTTTTTACTTTTGTCCATTTTTAGTTTTCTAGAGTAGAATGCTTTTAGACCAATAAATCCAGCCTTACATTTGACATTTGACATAGATTGTTAGGAAATTCTGTGAAAAATAAGTTGTCATTACTTAAATTTTATGAAAGTGTATATCAGCGCAAGGAAGATATACATCTTCCTTCAAGGGATATGTTTCAGAAGGAAGCAAATGACTGTATGGTGTTAGAGTTTCAGAAATGCAGATGGAAAGACTTAGAAAAAATCATATTAAGTGAAGTAAGCTAGACTCAAAGGAACTTAGGCTCAATGGTTTCCCTTATTCGTCATAATCAGTAGAAACCTTGGGCTCTACTAGCAATAGAGCAAAATCTTGACACATAAGGCCATATAATGTGAAGCTAATTAAAAGGACCTCCAGGATATTGAAAGAAAAGCCATATAATCAATGATTGTTGTCTTTTTCTTTCTTTTTTCATATTTTTATTACAATTAATAGAAGGGTTACGTCCTAATTAGCTAGGATTATAGGTGTGAGCCTCTGTGCCCAGCAAGTCCAGTTTTATTTTTTTTTAATATTGATCTTTTACTCAGTGGCAAGGCATATGCATATGCATATATTCCTTTTTTGTGGGTCATGGGTTCCTCAGCTTTTCAGCTCTGTCACTTTGAGCCACAGAACCACTCCTAGTTTTCTGGTAGTTAATTGGCGATAAGAATCTCATGGACTTTTTTGCTGGGCTGGCTTTGAACCACAATCCTAGCTCTCAGCCAGTACCCAGCAACATAAAGATTTTGAGCCAGGCACCAGAAACTCATGCCTGTGATCCTAGCTACTCCAGAGGCTGAGATCTGAGGATCACAGTTTGAAGCCAGTAGTGGCAGCAAAGGGTCAGAAGTGGAGCTAATAGTCAAGTAGTAGGATGTTAGCCTAGACTGGAAAAAGGGAATGCATAACATTTAGACTCTACATTCAAGCCCCAGTACTGTGAAAAAAAAAGACAATCTTGTATTTCAAGTTATCTGCTTTTTGGACTTTAGTTAACTAAGCTGATTTAAACATCTAGAAAAGTTTTATTAGTGAAGAAACTAATTCTCGGCAATAATACTAATTGCATCCAAAGGAAAAATCATGAGAAAATATATGTTTATTTATTATGAATTAGATACTTTCATTCTTTACCTATAGTCATTGGAATGTCTTAAGTTAAAAGACTGAGATTAGCCAAAGACACCTAAGGCTAGTGTTGTAGACTCTGGGTTAGAAATGCCAAGTACTTATTTTTCCTTTTAATTATTACACAAGCATTTTATTAAAATCTTAGAAGAGATTAATAGAAATGAATATAAAGGAAAAAAATCTAAAGTCATACAAATTGTCACCATCCAAACAATTAGGCACTAACTCATATCCTTCTTTAACCATATGGTTCCTGATGCCTTTGAATTTTAATATGTTCAGCTGATTCCTTCCTATATACAAATACATATGATTTATACTCATTATCTATCTATCTATCTATCATCTATCTATTATCTGGACTCTTTCTTTGCTTTTTTTCTCAATGACTCACTTTTTTATCAATGAAATAAGCATCCTAAGTATGATTCTGTACACAGGAAAATATGTCTGGACATGTTTGGATTACTGGTCAGTGCCCTCCACATCCTAGAAAGATATACTGGATATAGAGGGCATATATGAGCCCCTGTATTCATGTGCTTTTGTTTCACATATATACTTCTCACATTTTCCTGTTCCACTCCTTCTAAAAGAGGAAGTTCAAGCATCTCGTCAGAATGTGATTCCCACATCTTCCCACAGCTTATTGTTCATCCCATTATTCTGCAGACTCCTTGCTTTGTTCTTTTAAAGAAGGGTGCTGCTCAATCCTCTGAGGCTGCAGATCTAACAACACGAAGTCCAGTAAAGGCACAAGTTCTAGGTAAGAAGTCCAATTTAATTCTAAAAATTTATTTGACAAATTTTCTTTGTAACATATTGGCTGCCATGTTTCATAATCAATAAAAATGATAGCTAACAAAGGTAAATTTAAAAGGTGGATCCAAGGAACAATTACAATGGCATACTTCATTTTTTTTTTTTGCCCGTACTGGGACTTGAGCTCAGGGCCTGAGCGCTGTCATTGGGCTTTGTCAAGGCTAGAGCTCTACTATTTGAGCCACAGCACCACTTCTGGATTTTCCTATGTATGTGGCAACAAGGAATCAAACCTGGGTCTTTGTGCATGCTAGGCAAGCACTCTACCACTAGGTCAAACTCCTGGTCCCCCCTTTTTCCTTATAGGCCAAAAGTCACTTTGTAAATTGACCAATTTTTTATCATTAAGTTCTTTGAATAGGTTCATTAGAGTATGCCACAGAATTGGATTCCATAATGAGGTTCAATTTAATGTGTTCTGATACAATAGGAATGTCATGGGATCACTTACAGGGGAGAAGAAGTGATAAGCTCACTTAGACAAGAGACTAGATTTAGGAAAATAAGGTATGGATATAGAAATGGCAATGAGCAGATGAAGAACTTTGTTGGAAAAGGAAGGTCACAGTGGACAATTATGAAAAAATATCAATTCACTTTCTAGAACAGCATCTTTTTTAAGAAATATAATAAATCACTCTCTCAGAAATGATGCTTAAAGTTGCGATAGCTATTATTAATGGAGAGTCTGATCTGAAACACAATCCTAAAGGTTCATGGTCACAAGGCCGTTCCTCCCTGGTCTTGTCAGAGAAAGTGACACAGTAGGAACCACCTTGCCACTAGGGAAGTGAAAACCATCTAAGGAAATACTGTTCATTCTGAAAGTTTTAGATGCAGTGCAAATTTGATAAAGAAGTAAACTTCACTTCAAAGAATGCCCGATCTGGGCAAGTAGGGAAAAAAGGCATCTTTAATGAATGTTACAAATAGTAGATTAAGTCACAAAAGAGGAAAACTGATTGCCAAATAAGAGAAGAAATAGTTCTTGAAAACACTTGCTGTTGAGGTGAAAACAATTGGAATGAGCTGCTGATAGGTTACTTAAATGAGGCAGATAAGAATAGGGTGATTGTGGTTCTTAATGTACAGTTATTTCTTTTTTCTTTTTTCCCCTTCTGGTTAATCTCATGTAGTTACTGTATCTGGCTTTGTTACCTGGTATTTTATATATACATTTATTTGTATATTTGGGAGGGGTGCGTGGTGAGAAACGGGACAAACATGAGAAGGGTTATCAATGTGCAAGAAGCAATGTACCCATTACCTGACAAGTGTAACTATAATCCCCTATACATTACCCTGACAATAAAATAAAAATAAAAATAAAAGAATATGCACTTTGAATTTGCTTTTTTATTATTTTTTTTACATTTTATTTTTAGCCTTTATGTGTTGGTTCACTTGTATCAAATAAATTAATCACAGAAATGTTTGCATGTCTTCCTCTCAGATGATATTCAGTATATATTCAATTGATGAAAATCTGGGTCATTAAAGTAATTCCTGAAGGGAGAAATAAAAGTATTTTGCTCAGGCAGGGTTACTTTGAACACTTGAGGATAAACTTTTGTTATGTCTAATTTAAGAATAGACTTCTTTCTTTTACTATCATTTATCTGACTTCAGTAGATGACTGGTGAAAAATATGGTTTTCTCAGCAGGCCATGACTCTCAGTCTATTGCAGCAGAAGAGCAAGAGAGTTGTGAGGGCAGGGAACATAAACAGCCTTTGGTATGTTCATCATTTACATTCTATCTTTTCCTACAAGTGTATTTTATTTATTCAATAATATAACCAAAGGAATTTATTTACCTCACAGACTACTCTAAACAATCAATAGTTCAAAATAACAAGTGCTCTATAATTATTTTACTAAGTATGAATATTGAGACATTATTGCATCTGAAGGAGATGACTAACAAGGAAGGGTTTATAATATTACAACACAAACAAATTTTTTTTTGCCAGTCCTGGGCTTGAGCTCAGGGCCTGAGCACTGTGCTTGGACTTTCTCAAGGCTAGAGCTCTACCACTTTAGCCTCAGCACCACTTCTGGCCTTTTCTCTATGTATGTGGTACGGAGGAATCGAACCCCGGTCTTTGTGCATCCTAGGCAAGCACTCTACCACTAGGACAAACTCCCGGCCTAGAATTTTTTACTTTAATGAATGGAATCAGAAAATATAACTAAAAATTTATAGATGGATTTAATGATAACTTAGCATATGTTGATATTGGGTAATTTGCCGTGATTATACACATATGAATGACGTAGAGATTACCAAGTTGAAGAAAACCATTAGCCAATGCATCCTACAGGAACTTAGGGCTTGGTTTTTTTATAGCACATTAAAAATTGTTATGTGTTAGACACTGAATCCATTTCCTTTTCGGAATAATTACCTTTGGAGAGATAGACAGGAAACAAACAGGATGAATATTTACATGAGAGAGAAGGAATCTGTCAGCAAAGAATTTTCATCTCTAGAATCCCTTCCAGTGAAGATGTTAAAAAGGATTTCATTTTCTTGCTTGCGGAAATGGAAGCCATTAGGAAGAAAATTCTATATTCAGACAATGGGTTCCCTAATATGACACTGTATCAGACAAATGAATATCTAGGATACATTATCCAGGGAGACAGAGCAGAGAATGCCTAGGTTCATCATTTTATACTTACAGTCATATATTGAGCAGTTGATAGTGAGATACTCATTATCCTGGCATCTACATTGTTACAATGAATAAGAAAGGAATGATGGCAGAAAGACAAGACACATTTTTCACATTTAAGAATTAGCTTCTTACCAGATACAGAGGCTGGGAATTGGAAGGTCCAGGTTCAAAGCCAACCCCCACAACAGTCTGGGAGACTCCTGGTCAACAATAAGTAGCCAAAAAGGAGGCAGGCAGTGTACCTCATGGGGTAGAGTCCCCGAGTGGTCTAGAAAGCTGAACAAGAGTAAGAGGGGCCCTCAGTGTAAAGGTTGGAACCAGCTGAATCTGAAAACCAAAGAAACAAAAACTGTCCTATTGCTTTCATTCTTAAAACTTATTATAACTTTTCCTCCTAGGAAAGAGTTGTATATTGTGATTAAACTTATTTAAATGTAATGTAAAGAGGGGCCTGGAGTTTGGCCTAGTGGTTGAAGTGCATGCCTAGCATGCACTAAGACCCAGGTTCGATTCCACGGTACCACATACATAGAAAAAAGCCGGAAGTGATGCTGAGGCTCAAGTGGTAGAGCTCCAGCCTTGAGAGAGTCCAAGGACAGTGCTCAGGCCCTGAGCTCAAGCCCAGGACTGGCAAAAAAAAAATGTAATGTAAAGAACAAAATTTCCATTGAGCTCTCTGTTATTTACTGCTTTCTTCTCACTGAAAGCTTTTCCTTAATATATAGGTTCTGTACTTCTGTCTTTGTGTATCTAGGACAATACTCTTCTTTTTTCTTTTGATGTTAATTCTGAGTTGTGATCTCAGGGCCCCTGCCCTGAGGGTATTTTTTTTGCTCCAGACTAGCAGTCTCCCACTTGAGCCAGGCTCTATTTCTGGATTTTTAGTGGTTCATTGGAGAAAGAGTCTCACAGACTTTGCTGCCTAAGCTATTTCAAACTGCGATTCTTTGACCTCAGCCTCCTGAGTAGTTAGGATTACAGTTGTGAGCCATTAGAGCCCAGCCGACATTACCTTTTCTTTTGCTTAATTCAGTATTAGGATCTCTCTTTATTATACAAATATCATCTTTTGAGATGTAAGCTATTCTTCTCCTGGAAAGTGTTTTTATATTTAATTCTATCCCAGTGAAAATAGTAGTACTTTTAAAATTATGTATTTGATACCCTATCCTCCAAAGCTCATGGGATATGCACGATTGCTGTCTATGTTCTTGAGTTAGTTGCTTGCTGAAATACTCCCACCAGCCATAGTTCTGTGCATCTGCTGGGTTTTTCTATAGTCACACGCTTGAATGACGTGATCAATGACCTGACAACAACCACAGCAGCAACAACAGTTGTTTCAGATGCAAATCAGAAAGAAATAGCCACTGCAAATAACAGGGTCCTTTTTAATGAACGGTAGCATTTACCCTTAATATTGAAAAAGTAATTAAATCATAGCTAGTATTCATACTTAAAATAGTATCTTTTTATCTTTATCTTATATATTTGATTCTTGATTTTTCCTCTAACCTTACATGAAATGAGTTCATTTCAGAAGGATCTTTAGTGCAAATATAAAAAGATGAATAATTACCATATTTGTATATTCGATATATGGCATTAGAAGTATTTTCAGAAACACATACACATTTTGAAATACTGTTACTTACTTTATAGACCACAGACCAAATCAATGGAACAGGTGGCACTAATGTCTTCTCTAAGTCGTCTGAATCAGTCCCAGAAGAGTCTGCATTGCCTCATTATGAGCATTTCTCCATGCAAAGTAAACAACACAGAATGGAAGGTGAAGGTAGGGCCACTGAATACCTGTAAGGTCCTTTTTTAACCAGTCCTGGGACTTGAACCCCAGCTTGGGTACTGTCTCTGAGCTTCTTTTGCTCAAGGCTAGGACTCTACTACTTGACCCCCAGCCCCATTACTCTTTTTCTGAGATGAGACCATTATGGAACTTCCTGCCTTGACTGGCCTTTAACCCAAATCCTCAGAACTCAGATAGCTTAGAATACAGTTGTTGTGAGTCACCGGCACCTGGCTTCTAAGGTCTTTTAGATTACTTACACTAGCACTGCTTATCACTGTTATACAATACCAATGTGTTATTATTGCATTAGTGTCACAAATATGCCTCAGGTTAAAGTAGAATGAGGGCTACACACTTTGCCATAGAGAGATGATTCCCACTGCATCGCTCTCAGTGGAAAATCCCTCCTGTGTCTTTTTACTGTTCTTCTCCTCTATGCTCTCCCATTCTCACGGAGGGTCACACCTACAATACGACAGGAACTTTAGGTACCTTTCACTTTCACCCCAACTTAGGAGACCCTAGTCAGCTCTGTAAATGCTAATCCCATATTTAGTGCCTACCAGATCTTTTCAAGCCTTGGTTCAAAAGCCAGCTACTGTTTCTCATTGCTACAGATTTCTCTAGATTTCTCATGTACCTTCCCATATCCATACAGGAGTATTCTTGCAGTCGAGCATTTAGTTTTCTTTTGATTTTTTAGGTGTTACTGATGCCTGATGAACTACACATGATATGAAATTTACAGTTTATTTTTTCACTATTGTATTCCATATATGTTTATTCATGGCCACTAAAGGAGCGAATAAACATCACTCACAAAATCTCTTCATGTTCCTTTATGTGACTTTATTGGGAGCTTTCCAAAAGCCAGGCAGGGTGACATGTATTTGTTTTGTTTTGTTTTTTGGCCAGTCCTGGGCTTGAGCTCAGGTCCTGAGCACTGTCCTTGGACTCTCTCAAGGCTGGAGCTCTACCACTTGAGCCTCAGCACCACTTCCAGCTTTTTTCTATGTATGTGGTACCGAGGAATTGAACCTGGGTCTTCATGCATGCAAGGCAAACACTCTACCACTAGGCCAAACTCCTGGCCCCGGCAACATGTATTTGTAATCCCAGTGCATCTCTGGCTAAGACTGGATTTAAAGTTTCAGACCAGCTGGAACTACATAGTGAGGCCCTGTGTCAAAACAAGTGGGGAGGAGGTGAGTGGCAGAAAGGAAAGATAAAAGTAAGGAAATTTCCAAAAGTTATGTAAATTCTCATTGCCATTAGCTATTAACATCAACATTACTGGTTTCCTTTTCTCTGTTTTTACAAGTACACTGTAATGTGACATTGGTTGTGAGTTTTAGCATTTTAGCTGGTCCCTGCCCTGCTGCATATCCAAGTCCTTTCATTGCTTCACAGACGCATGCTGATGGTTGCTATCCTGCCAGGGCCAATTCTATTTGTGTATCATCTCTGGTGAATTGTCTTTCCACAGCTCATCCTGAAGAGTTCAGATCACAGTTACTCTAACAGCTTTCATTTTTGAGAGGATACATTTTTGGCTTTATTTTTTAAGCTCTTAATATGATCACTGTGTGTGTGTGTGTGTGTGTGTGTGTGTGTGTGTGTGTGTACACGTGTGTATGCACATGTGCAGAAAGTCTGGAAGTCTGAGGCTCAAATGCTTGGCATTTTGCTTTTGGTTGGTTCTGTACCACTCGAGTCTAGGCTCAACCCTCTGGGGGTTTGCTAACTACCTGAAGATAAGGGCCTCCTGTATTTATTTACTTGCCCGCCCTGATCCTGTGAGCCTCCTGAGTATCTAGGATTATAGGGTTGAGCTACAGCATCCAGATCTATCAGCATATGATTTCTTTCTTTTATTAAGTTCTCCCAAGTGCAGAATAAAATGTATCAGTTGGGACTACTGAGAAAACTACAGAGTAATCACGGTGTTTAATACATGACTAGTTATGCTCATCAACCTTCTGTATGATTTCTGTAATGTACAACTTGATTTCTTGAGCCCTATTTTTGGAAGCAAGTCACTTTCAGATAAAGTTGGTTCTTTCTGTCTTGGTTTCATAAATTGTTAAGATATTTCAGGACAAGATTTATTGAGGGTTAATTCTGCCCTGTTGAAGCAAGGCCTTTTTGATGTCCTCTGTTCTATAAAGACATCAGTTCCTGGCAGTGTGTGAACAATAGGTAATTTTCTGTCATCTCTTCATGTGTTGTATTCCTCAATGCCAGGCCCCTTTCTGAACACACGTGATCCACTGCTCTGCTACATATGCAAGGGGGTCCTGTGTAGCTCTCCTGAATTCCCCTTGTTCCTCTCTGAACTCTCCAGTGCGCTGTCACGTGACACTCATCCTCCTCGCTTCCATCAGCCTGATTTCCTCACCACTGCATCTTGGGAACCTGGAGTATGCACCACCTAGCTCTCTTCTTTCTGTGCTTTGGTCTGTACCCCTCTCACAGAAGGGCCTGGGCACTGGGAATATTTTCTTCACTGTCTCTCAAGGACACCCCTCTGCAATAGTTTAGCAGTGCATTCACTGACTCCATTCTCTCAAATATGTTGTCTTCAAAGTGCTTTAGTGTGGTTTGCTTGAATATTTTTGGATTGGCTTCAGGCAGAAGCATAGCTCAACACAGTTTACTCCATCTTAGGTAGAAACAGACTGCCATGAAGCATCAATAACTATTGTAGATTGGATAAATATCAGCTCATAGTCTCTCTTCCTGTCTCCTTTTTAGTGTTTAATTATCAGGGTAGCTATTTTCTTCTGGAAAGTACTCCTGTGCCTAATAAATTCCTAGAACAAGGAGAAAATGCATCTAGTTAATCGACAGTGGTCATTTTTCTGCCTTTCCACTGCCCTAGGCTCTAAGCTAACCCAGAACAGGGATGTAACCTGCAGAGCTTTGTACAGTGGTTTCATATGGGGTAGAGTGTCCAGAGTGAGAATGAGAGATTATGGGTACATCTGGTCCTTTATGTGCCCAAAGAATTTTTTCTGTTTTCTTTCAGGTCAGCTATTTCAGACCCAGGATGCAATTCACTCATATAAAATATCTTCACAACTTAAAAAAGACAGTGTAAAATACATATAAGAATATGTTTGGAAAATGTATTGAAATGCCAGGAAAAGGAGCGAGCAGAAAGCAAAGTATTATCACAGTTACAGTGTGAAGAAGAACAGGAAAGAGAATTTTGTCATTGGAGGTATGTATCTAGTTGTGTGGAAACATTTGAGCTCCATTTAAATCCATACAGAAAAGAACTTTTGCTGTGACTGACTTCCCTCTCACTTTCTTCAGGGTTTTGTTTTGTGGTGCTTGATATTTTTTGATGAGTTATTTACCATTGATACATGAAGTAATTAAAGGAATATTTTCATTGCCAGCCCTGGGGCTTGAATTCAGAGCCTGGACACTGTCCTTGGGCTTTTTCCTCAAGGCTACCCTCTACCTCTCAAGCGACAGTACCACTTCTGGCTTTTCTATGTATATGGCACTGAGGAATCAAACCCAGGTGTTCATGCATGCTAGGCAAGCACTCTACCACTAGGCCAAACTCCCTGCTCCAGGAATATTTCCTGAACCTCAGTTTTAATGATGTAAACAAAGTAGAACAGACATCTCAGTATATTGCAAAAACTTTTTTTTCCAGTCCTGTAGCTTGAATTTGGCCTGGACATTGTCACTGAACTTTCTCAAGGCTAGCACTCAGCACCACTTCCAACATTTTTTCTGTGCATTTGGAACTGTGAAATCAAACCCAAGATTTCTTCCATGCTAGGCCACTTCCATACTCTACCTCTAGGCCACACTCCCAGGCTGCAAACTCTTTTTGAACCTTAATTGTTTTAATTAAAACTGATGCTGATGAAGAATATTCTTCATATAAGTAATTTTATATATTTCTAATTATTTACGTTCAATAAATGTTATGTGTAGCAAATATGTCTACCTGTGTAAAATATGAGTAAAGACTTTGATCAATATTTCAAAAATACTCATAGAATGTTTCTATTCTTTCACAATTCCTTACAATATACAAATGTCATTTCTACTCAGTAAAATGTTTTTAAAAATTATATATTTATTTTTCTACAGCTGGTTCTGGGGATTAAATCCAGTGCTTCAACTGTGTTAGATTCTTCTGTTTCTCTGAGGCTGACAGGAGCAGTCACTTATTCTCACTCAACAACAATGAAAGAAAAAGTTGATTAGAAAGTAGTTCTTTGGGGTGGGCCGGAGTGTGACTTAGTGGTAGAGTACTTGTCTAGCATGCAGGAAGCCCTAGGTTTGATTCCTCGGTGCCATATATATAGAAAAACCAGAAGTGGTGCTGTCGCTTGAGAGGTAGAGGGCTAGCCTTGAGGAAAAAGCCCAAGGACAGTGCCCAGGCCCTGAGTTCAAGCCCCAGGACTGGCAAAAAAAAAGAATTCTTTAATTATTTTATCTACTATCCCTATTATATATGCATATCTAAAAATTAATCTATGCTAGAAAAGTTACTGTTTTATTTTAGTAACTATTGTATTATTTAAGTTTATCATTTAAGTTCTTCCTAGTATTCATACTGATATTAATCAGTGACACTGTTACATAAAGGAAACATGGAAGTGTGGTTGCAGATATTAGAAAACTTAGCTTGGCTTGGGGTTCTGGTACTGGGTAGATACATGTTGTGTGAAAATATCTTAAGGGGCTACCTTACACTGCAAGTCATTCTTTGAATCATTGGAAAGATTGTATAAAGATAAAACTTTTTTGTAGAAAATGTATGCACATTTGTGCACATTAACCTTCAAACTTATTAGCTACATTGTGTTACCTAGTTTAGTTGAGAGAACAGTAGGATTATATAAAAATGACTTTCATCTCTTATGAAAAATATTAGAGTTTCATTTTCATATTTTATTCTAGTAAAAGTAGCTTCCTAAGTAACAGAATTATCTTTAATTGTTCCTTTTCTACTGTGGTAGCTTTTGGAAGAGATTTAAGTGACATACTACATAAGGCTAGAAAGGAAGGGATCAAAAAAGTTTTATTATGGTAACATGTGAAGAGATATCGGCCAATGAGCTTTACATTTTCTAACAAAAGAAATTTTAGAACTGTATTCATGTCTTAAGACTAGATGACAAGAAGACAAATGCACATTGCTCATCTGAACAGAACAAGGAAAGACAAGATAATAAAGAAGGCAATCAGCAACCTTGTGCATGTGATATGGAATTAGAGACTTTACGAAATGCCTTGACTCAGGTAAATAAATCTGCTACAGACATCCAATTGCTATGTTTATTTCATTTATTTCATTGCCAATATTATTTTTGTATCCCTTTGATTTAGTATATTCAGCAGGCACCTGCACAAGGAACTGCATGATTAGGCAATTTCATCACTGCAAAACCATCAGAAGGATGCACTTCCACACACTTAACACACCTGCTTCATCAGTAGACTTGCTATCCTGTGGGTCCACCTTTGTATGCCTGGCCTGTGTTTGACCAAAGCTCTGTATGTGATTTGTTATTGTTTCACTTAGGCAGGACACAGTGTGTCTCCTTCTAGAAATAATGATATTTAAAACAAATAATTGGGACTAATTCTTAACATCTAACATATGTTTAGTATATATTATCCCTTCCTTCTTTCCTTCCTTCTTTCCTTCTTTCTTTTTTTCCTTTTTCATCCTCTGCTCCCCTCTCCTTACTTTCCCTCCTTTCTTTTTTCTTCTTCTTCCCTTCCTTTTCCCTTCTTTTTTTTTTTGCACTACTTCTGGCTTTCTTCTATGTATGTGGTACCGAGGAATCGAACCTAGGTCTTTGTGGATGCTAGGCAACCACTCTACCACTAGGCCAAACTCCTGGCCCCTCCCCTCTTTTTTTGAGCAACTGAAATTGAATTTAGAGTTCGAATTTGTTGGACAAGTACTCCACTGCTTCAGTAACATTACCAATCCTTTCTTTTGTTTTTTGCGTGATTGTCCTGAGGCTTGAACTCAAAGCCTATTCACTGTCCCTGATCTTTTTGCTCAAATCTAGCACTTTATCACTGAGCCACAGCTCCATCTCTGGTGAGGTGTGTGTGTGTGTGTGTGTGTGTGTGTGTGTGTGTGTGTGCGTGTGTGTGTAATTGGAGAGAAATATCTCACAGACTTCTATGCTATGGCTGGCTTTGAACTATAATCTTCAGGTTTCATCTACATGAATTGCTAAGATTGCAGGACGATCCACCACTGCCTAGCTGCCAGTCCTTTATGTGATTTAGTTGCTTTTCTCTTGGTATACATTTTGCACAGAGATGGCCACAGACTATGGTCCTTCTTATCCTTGCCTATCATGTACTGGGATCTCGAGTACATTCCAACATGCCTGGCTTGCTGGGTGATAAGGGAGACTCATCACATACCCTCCTACACCTCCTTCCAAAGTCTACCTCTTACATACCTAGTGTGAGCTCCTGTGGCAGACCCTCGTGTTCTATGTTCTTTCTTTCTTTTTCATTTTATTATCAGGGTGATGTATAGAGAGGTTGTGGTTAGATTTGTAAGGTAGTGAGTACATTACCTCTTGAACATTTTCCCGCTTCCCATGTTTTTCTCCCACTTCCTATACCTCCACCACATCCCAAGTTGTAAAGTTCATTTGCAACGTATTTTCTTGTGAATATTCCTTTTACACTGCTTCATCCTTTGGCCTTTGTCTCAGCATCTTGCTTTTCCCCTTTCCTTCCCTGATTCAAATAAATAAATAAATATATGTATAATACATCAGGTACCAAAGTCAGATACAGCAACAACAGGTGATAAACAATAAGGGAAAAAAGAAAATAGAACAATAAAAATAAAAAAGCAGAGTAAAGAAACAGCTTCACATAATACATTAAAGGCATCAACCACAAGGGCATATCTCCTTTTTCCATATCCTGGAGTTCATTTCACTTAGACTTATATTTCCCTCCTTCAGTGTATATGTTCTAAAGGAAGGAGTAGAAGGCATATTGATTTTAATCACTGGAATAAATATTAATATAGGTATTTTAATGTTAAAGCTTTGAAAGTATAATTACACTAGTCAAATATTTTGTGAGGTGATTATGTTTCACACTAGAATCTCATCTCTGACCGTATTAAAGAATTATTTTTGATTGTTGTCAACATTTTGTCATAGGAGAAATTAAAGTCTATGTAAAGTATATTGGATAAAGGACCTTAAATTGTCAGATGCGCAGGTTAATACTTGTAATTTCTGTTAGTCAGAAAGCAGAGATGAATAAATCACAGCCTGGTAAAAATCAGGAAGCCCCAATCCCAGGAAATAACTGGGGCCTGGTGAAGCTTTCCTTTAATGTAAGCAACACAGGAAATATCAGTAGGAATATCATGGCCCGAGCCGTGCCCCCCCCCCAAAAAAAAACAAAATAGCTTAAAAGTAGAGATGTGGCTCAAATGGTTGAGCAATTACCTAGCAATCAAGAGGCTTTGAATTTGAGCCACATTACAAGCAACAAAATGGTGAATTAAAATAAGCACTGTTTCAAATTTAAGATCTGCTCCTCCCAGTTATAGTATGACACCAAAAAATTAAGAAAATGTATTTCTAGCTTTCAGAAGAACAAAAAGAAATCAAGAGGGAATTTTCCAAACTAGCAAAAGACAGAAGACTAGAAACTGAAATCTCATCAAATTGTCTTTGCCTGCCCAAGGAGATACAAATGGAGCAACAAAAACTGAATTCTGAGGTATTCCCTTTAGTCATTTCCAAGTATTGTATGATTGTGCAGATGGACACATTTTAAGAACCAGCTCTGTGTGTTATGGAATTGCATGTGTGTATGCAATTGTTGGTCTCATCACATGAGGTATAGTGCAACAATGACAGGATGACATTCCCAGTGGCCTCAGCCAAACAAGAGGTTTTTTGGGGGGAAGGGGGAGGGGGAGAGCCATCCAGGGTTCCCTTGCCCAGCAAGTCACAGGCTATGTTCAAAATACCGCTATTGCCAAAATCCAAAGACAGCCAGGCACAAGTGGCTCATGGCTGAAATCTTAGCTACTCAGAAGACTGAGATTTGAGGATCGTTGAGGATCGTAGTTTAACGTCAGCCTGACAGAAAAGTCCCCATTAGACTCATCTCCAATTAATGACTCAAAACTAGAAATGGAGTTGTGGCTCAAAGTGTAGAGAGCAAAAGAGCTCAGAGACAGTGCTCAGGCCCCAAGTTCAAAGCTCAAAAACAAAATCCAAAGAGAAAAGAGAAATTTGTAAATATTTTCCAAGAAGAAAATGGGTATTTTATCTTTTGTATCAAAACTCTTGAAATCAACCACTTGTATTCTAAGTTTTGATGTGTGGATGTGGACGTTAATTTCTTCCTTCACTTGTAGATAAGAGAACAGGGAGCTGGGATGAAACCCTACTGTAAAAGTCATTTCCTTCCTTTGAGAAGAGCCAGCCTCTACCTCACATAACCTCCTATTTCAGTCAGAGAGCTTTTGGGAAGTGATGTGTCACAACAAACCCTCAAGCTGAGTCCCTTCCACAAAACCTCATTCTCATCCCCAACTCCATATTCATTTGTTTCAGTATTTCAAGATAATTTGTAAAGAAATGATTTATGAATTTCCCCTGAATTGCAAATATATCACATTAATTTTTCTCTCATTTTACACCTAGAATAAAAGGCCTGAAATGTTAAGCATACGTATAATCTATAAGTAGTTGATAAAATATCTACATTATGCTATTGGATTTCTTTTTAAAAGAATATTTATGTTAGCTGGGCTCAGTGGCTCACACCTGTAATCCTACTCAGGAGGCTGAGATCTGAGGATCGCAGTTTAAACTCAGCCTGGGAACTAAAGACCATGAGACTATTATCTCCAATTAACCACCAGAAAACCGGATATAGCACTGTGGTTCAAGGGGTAGGGCAGTAGTCTTGAGCTGAAGAGCTCAGGGACAGAGCCCAGGTCCAGAGGTAGAAGAGTAGCCTTGAGCCAAAGAGCTCAGGGACAACACCCAGGCCTAGAGTTCAAGTCCCACAACTGACAAAAAAACATACTTTTACTGAACAGTTGTCATTATTAAGGAATTGTTACTAATGGAATTATTTATTCTCAAAAAATTGACATACCAAGGTTTTTAAGCAATAACTCTTAAGCAATTATATATCAAAACCACGTAAGGTAGTATAGGGTACCTATACTGTAACTGTACTAAGGTAGCTTTTTAAATAAATGCGCATGGTTTTCTCACAGTGGTAAATAGAGAGCTTGTTTCCTTTACTAGATATTACCATATCATCTCACTTACAGAAAGAACTGCCAAAAAAAAAAGGACTGCCTCTCCATTTTCTGCTAGGTCCCATTTTACTTTGCACCTTTGCATCTGAGTGCTTGCTAAAGTTGCCCGTCATGAGCCCTGTCTTAGAATGAATTGCTTTGAGGGATATCTTGACTTTAGAGTTCAGCATTTGAGGTGCATGGCTTTCCCCTGCCTCTGATTGTCAGCTCCATTACTTGCCGTCCAATGGAGAAGTGCCATTGTGCTTTCTGCTGCATGATCATGACCCCCTGAATAGCACTGAGAACAAGACATCTATCTCTTGCTTCCTGTGCCTAAAACCACTGCTGCCTTTGGCACCTGTAGATACTTGCTTTAGCCATGGGGATTGATTCTGAAACCTTGTGCTCTCCACTTTCTGTCATTGTTACTGCTGTGAAGAATTATTGGTCTCCTGAAGACTTCTCCAACCCACATGCCACTTCGTAAAGGATGGCATGTTATCAGAATATAAAATGTGATCATATGCAAATGCAGACAGTTCTCTGTGCTACTGGCCCTTTCTGGATGTTTCCTAGCTTAACATTTCCAAAGCCAGTGAATTCTATACTGTTCTGATTTTCATGGCAACAATGGAGAATTGAAGACACAGGCATTACCTTGCATGATAACACATACTAATTAGCTGAGGAGGGTGGTTCAGAGGCAGGCACTGTGCAAACTATGAACATGCTACCACTCACACTTTGAGATGCAGAGCCCATTTATTACAGAATAACATGCTATTCCATCCCAAGCGTAGCCTAGTTCTGCATATTTGTATATGTGAAAGTTTCATATTCTATACAATGTGTTAGTGCTTTAAATTCCAAATATAAATGTTTTCCACAAACACTTCCCCATTTTGCCAATTAGAATGTCTGATAAAAAAAACAAACCTTAAAAATAATGTTTGAGCAAGAAGTAAAAGGAGAATCTCTTAAAGGAGGAGGACTGGGATCATGTAGAGAGTAATAGGAGAAGCTAATAGAAGATATGATTAACATAAAATATGTGCAAAGAAACCCATTGTTCTAATACACACTCAAAACATTTTTAGACTACAAAAGTTCTAGAACAGGGTCATAATTATGTCTGTACAAGGCTAGCCAGTATAATTGTAGGCTCTGTGGACCATGTGAATTCCTTGAAACTGCCTTAGCGAAGTACACAGTATGAGCCCTAAAGTGGACCAGAACAGCATGGGGATGAAGGGGTCTCACAATGCTTGAAACATGCCAGCACAAAAACAGTTGGTGTACAAAAGTGTACCAGAATGTTGCTAAAATGTTTCTCATCTCTTTTAGTTGCAAGAAGGAAAGGAGGAAGGATGCACAGAAGCTGTACCAAAGGCAAAGGAAATGGAAGATGAAATGCAAAAGTATAAATTGAAGCAGCATAAATTACCTACATCTGTGTGAAGCTAAGGAACCTGCATTCTGAGTTCCTAAAATGCATATCCAGGGGTTTGGGAAGTAGTTCAGTGGTTGGGAAGATGGTTGGCTGAATGGGGGCTTTTATAGGATCCACAACAGAACAAGAAGAGAAACATGATATGTGTATAACATCTCAAGTTAATCCTAATTTTGCACATTTTATATGAAACAAAAGTATGATTACTAAAATCTTTTGAGGCATTTCAGAATTTCTATAATCATTTATTTAGAACCTTGTTTAAAATTATATGAAACATTTAAAACTGGATACGTGGAAATAATTATTTTAAAACCTGCCTTGTAGGCTTGTACTTCAAAATTTCCTATTGAAAGCTACCATAGAAAAGAAAACAAAGAAAATTGAAAGACTTCAACAAAAGCTGAAAAGACAAAGGGCAAAACTGGCAAGCTCTCCTTTGGTGAGTCTCTTCCCAAAGTCTACCACACTAAAGAGGAAGACTTCTTTTTCCATTGTCAGAGTAAGGAATGTTTAAGTCAATTTAACAAAGGTTATTGATGGCCGTATTTCTTTTCTCATTGGTTGTGGGGCTTGAACTCTGGGCCTGGCCACCGTCCATATCCAGCTCAAAGCTACAGCTCTACCCTTTCAGCCATAGTGCCAATTCCGTTTTTTTACTGGTTAATTGAAGATAAGAGTCTCACAGGACTTTTTGCCAGGGCTGGCTCTGAACCTTGTTCCTAAGATCTCAGCCTCCTGAGTAGCTAGGATTACAGGCATGAGCCACTGGTGCAGTATTTCTTGTATTCACATTGGTGCTTCATCCTCTTTACAGCTGTTGTGTTGACTTGATGGCACTTGAATTCAAAAAAGTTGATGAAGTTTGTAATAAGATGCCAAGGAAACTAGATCATTGTAAATGAAACTTTTATGCTCACTTAATTTTATCAATGGTTAAATTTTGCCATCTAGAAATTGGTGTAATATCAGTATCAGAGAGTATTTTTAAATTAAAAAAAATAAATTTATTGTAAAGATGATGTACAGATGAGTTACAGTTACATAAATCAGGTAATGAATACATTTGTTTTTGAACAGTGTTACTCTCTCCTTCATTTTCTCACAAGTTGTTCCCTCCAGATCTCCTGACCCTCCCCGTAGTTTAGTACATTTACAACATACAGTTTTTGATATTACAAGAAATTTAAGTAAAAAACAAACTTGTACTAGAGTCCTGAGTTTGTCTTTATAATCTAATATTTCGGTGATGTTTTGCAGAGGAATCATTTGTAATCTGAATTCCTCATGAAGAATGCATGGTATGTCCCTAGGGAACACTTTTCCCTCTAGAATGTTTTTCTCTCTGGCATCTGAAAAGAAAACCTAGCTGAGCATGATGCTACATACCTACATGAACTCAGCCCATGGGAGCCAAAGTGAGGGCAGCTTCTGTAGGTGGCTGTAGGTGCATAGGGAATTAACATTTCCCTATCTCAAAACAAACTGGGCATGCTCATAATCATGTTCATAATCTCATGTCTAAAATCTCAGCTACTTAGCATTGTTTAAGCATTGTTGCTTAAAAAGTATTCCCAGGTTTTATTCTTTGTTGTTGTTTTTGTTTCCTTTTTTTTTGTCTGTTGATTTATCTGTCTTTGTGGGGGTAAAGGAGAACATAAAGATAGGGAACAAAGAGTAAACAAATGTAGCAGTGGTACTCAGTAGATTCTATGTTGAAAATGAGTTGCACAACTTGTGGGTGGGAACGGGAAGGAGTGACATTGTCCAAGAAGAAATGTACTCATTACCTGACTTATGTAATGCCAAGCATTCTGTACTTCCCCTTTCTAATAACAATTAAAACTGAATATTAAAAACTAAAACATGAAGAAACTATTTCACTTGGTTCGTCAGACTTTCCAAGTCTTTCTTAAACAGCTCATCTCAGTAGAAATTTTTGAATCATTCAAGATGCCGATGTGTGGAGAGAACTGAAAGCTACATAAGAATTTAGCAGGAGAAAGTGTCTCCCGTCACCCATGCTTGCTCCTGTAATGATCAAGAACACAAGATGGCATGGGGAGGACTCGATGCGAGTAGTGAGGTAGTTGTCTCCAGGAACTGATTCTGGATATAGTAGCTGTTTGCATGCAGTTCCATTATACACGTAGACATTTGTGATGACTGATCTCTCTGAAGGCTGAAGAAACACTGAAACATATGAATTAGTACCATTTAAGTGGCATACTTTGATACACAGGACAGGAAAATACACTGATAAAAGGTTCTCCAAACCAGGCACTGATGGCTCACTCCTGTAATCCTAGCTACTCAATCAAGGTTCAAAGCCAGCCCTGGCACAAAAGTCTGTGAGATTCTTATCTCCAACTAACCACTAGAAGGCTGGAAGTGCACCATAGCCTTGAGCTGAAGAGCTCAGGGACACCGCCCAAGCCCAGAGTTCACGTCCCATGACCAACAAAAAAAGAAAGAAGAAAGGAAAAAAGAATAAAAAAGTGTCCTCCATGAAAGAGACTGCCAGGTTACATCAGATACATCAGGTTCTTAGAGAAGTGTATTAAGGAATTGAAAGTTATAAAACGTGTAGTTCTATTAGTCATGTTCAAAAATAATAAGGGTTTTGTTTTTGGTAATTCCCAAAGATGTGAAGTAGACATGTGGCCTAGGTTTATTAGCCACTTTGATCTCTTCTAAGATTCAAAAGTTCAATCTGAGATCTATCCAGCTGTATCCCTAACTCCTCCAGAGGTGCTCATGTCAGAGCCCATTAGCCAGGGATTCTGGGTGAATTTATTTCACAGGCACTGGGTTAACATGGAAAAACCAATCAAGAATAGGCTCTAGATATCCAACCCTGCAAATAATGCAGTTGAATATATGTCTGAAAGAAGCTTTAGAACAAGACCATGGCAAAAATAGGTCTCTAGAAAACGGCTCACCAAACAGAATTGGTGCAAGTCCTATAAAAAAGTCAGGGATTGTGGGTGAAAGCCAGACAAAAAATGATATTCAGCATCTTCAGGAAGTTTGTCCTCCTACACACGAGACCAGAAAATCACTGCTCACAGCAACATGAGTTAGAATGAACAAGCAACATGTGACACCATCTACAGAAGGGACCTCGGCATGTAAAGGATTTTGTAGGTCTGTCTACAAGTACAATGGCAGGAACAAATACCATAGAAGTATAAATGATCTCCTTAAATAGGTAAGGGCTGGAAATGTACATGAGGGAAATGAGTTTAGCCTTGAAAGGCTATGGAAACCGGAAGGGGTGGGACCAAATGTCAGAGATTGCTGCAAGTTCAATAGGAGTAGCCAGACGCACAAGGAAAGGTGTGGCCACTGTTTGTAAGTGGAAGTGATGAGCAAAGCCAGACGATTCCTCTGCTTGGGATGGCTTTCCACGCATGCTCCGCAGAACTCAGCCTCCTGATTGTCTGGGCTTACAGAAGTGAGCCATTGAAATCATTGTTACAGTAGCTGTTTTCATGAAGTTCTGGGCTTTGCATGGCCAACGCTGTAATGCTTAAATATGTATTTTAATTTGATTTAGAGCCAAGGGCATGTTCAAAAGGGTTCAGAAAATTTAATGGAAAATCAGATTGAATGCAGGCTTAAAATGTTGGAATCTCAAGTTTCTCAACTAAAACAAGAACAAGAGATGCACAAAATAGAGATTCAACATTCCAAGGAGTTCTGTGTAGAGAGAATAACCCATAGAGAGACCCAACACTATGAACTCAGCAAGTAAGTAATAAACTGAGAATGACAGAACATAATCCAAGGTCAGTGACTGTGTCTCTAGAGAAATGGTTGATGAGATTAGTAGGCTATGAGACATAAGTACTATGACTTTGGAATATAATTGTTAGTAAATTAACTTGTAAAATGTTACTCAAAAATGGGTACTATTATTTTCTTTATATGGATTTTCCCACTTAACTCTCTTATATGATGAATTTATTCTCTTAAATTATCTGCTACATATTCAATGTTAGTAATTAAGAAAGATATGTTGTTGTAAAATTCCTTTGCAGATTTGATATAAATAGAAATGCTGAATACAGCTGTTTTTTTGCAAGATTCTACCCTAATTATTTCTCATGGGGATGTAGCAGAAAAATACTATTAACTCCAAGGTGTCAGACACTAGGGCTAGTCTTCTAAACTAAGACTGGAATTGGTCAGTTCAGTGGCTGCATTTTTGTGTGTGGCCACTTGAGGGAGGCTGGAGATAAAATGCCTTTAGTGTCGCTCATCTGGGTGGGATATGTGCCTCTTCTTCCAACAATAGGACAAAATATTTTTGGGCAGCAAGTACGTCAGCTTCCTGGTCTCTTTTGTTATGCTCAGCACATTGCAAGCATCGACGGGAAGCATGGCTTGTTCACAGGCTTAACTCCAAGACTGTGTTCAGGAGCCCTTGGAACTGTGGTCCTTAGACACAGGAACTGGAAGTTTCCATAGAGAAGCCTCATGTTCCTTTGACCAAGTTATCAAAGAGACAACTCGAGAGATGATGGCTCATTGTGCTGCTACCCTCATTACACATCCCCTCCACATGATCACTCTGAGATGTATGATACAATCCATTGGCAGAGAATCCAAATACTGTAGACTTTGTGACTCCATAATAACTATCTTTTGGGAAGAGGGCTTGCTGGGATTCTTTTAGGGTCTCATTCCTCACTGCCTAGGTAACATCATTTCTCTGGGGTTCTGTAACTCCCTGGCCTACCTCGTGAACACATATGCACTGGACACTGGGGTTTCAACCATGAATGAAATGAAAAGTGATTCCCAAGCTGTCACAGCATTCTTTGCCGTATGTTGACCTATACCTTTATGCTTGTATCTAATCTTATGGCTGTCAACAACTGCAGGCTTGCTGGTGGATCCCCTCCTTATTCCCCACTGTATACTTCCTGGATAGATTGCTGGTACATGCTGCAAAAACAGGGAAATATGAGCCAAGGAAATAGCTTGTTTTTCTGGAAGGTCTCCTGTGGGAACTCTTATTATTACGACCTGAGAATGTTAATTTGAAGATGTGAGGCAGGGACAGTGACATTTCTATAGTCCCAGATGCACAGAATTATGGGAGAGAATGTTGATTTCTATACAGTGTGGCGTGCTTTTTAAATAATCATTTAATCTTGGGAAAATGGAAAAAAATGCCTTTGGTGTTTCTCTACTGCACTGAAAGGAGAAATGAAGAAGGGGTTAAAATATTTCCTTGTTCAGTGTGATGGCAAGTGGAAGACAGAAGGGGCAAGTCCTGTCAGGTCTCATTGAAGATAGATAAAAGGAAGAAACTGCTCAAGAGCTTTTAAAATGATTTCTGATCCTGCATTCAGCTCTTATTCGTCCCAGAGGTTGTGACTGAATTATAATTCAGTGACAAATGCTTGTTTCTGCTCATAATATATAGATAGATGATGAGACTGAATGTTTTCTAGTTCTTGGGAATATTATCTAGAAACTTTTAGTTTGATTTGCTGAAAGGAAATTGTTCCTTAGGTGTTCTTTATTGACTAATGAAATGCTGGTATTTGTCCTTGGCAAACTTCACAGGACTGTGGATAGCATGAAGGAGGCCATTGAAGGAATTTCCTTGGTGATTGCCCACACTCAGTCTCTTGCCCATACTCCTGTCACAAGGCCTAGCAGCGAGGGCTCTTCTATGGAAAACCTTCCACGTGATGCAGAATTGAAGGGAAGTTTCCCTCCTCGAGAAAACCATGTGACTTCTTCCTCAAATGCATACACTTCAGTTGAGAGCCTGGACCAGTACCTGAGCAGGGTCAGTTGCATTTCAATATGTTCCACTGGCTTGCAGTATTTGAATGATTGTTCTTCAGTTTTTGAAATCCTGACTTGTTTGACTGCTTTGTGTTCAGTTAATATTGCTACCATTCAGTGTTCATAATAGAATTGGAGATCTGGGCATTTTTTAAAACTTCAAGCTCTCATGCTGAATCTCTACAGTTATTTTGTTGTTGGTGGTGGTGGTATGTCTTTGTTGTTTACAGTGGTGCTTCCAATATCCTCCATACCTGTGCCCTCCACTCTCAGTATAATTTCAACAGTTGTTCTGGTTTCATTCATAGTTATCAAATAGTATACTTAAGAGCATTTCATACATGTCCCATACCTTCTTCTGTCATGTCCTTACTCCCCACTGCTGTCCCTTCCCCCAAAAGTTCCTCTGGTACATTCCTATTATTCATCTTTAAAGTCTAGATTTACAAGATAGAGAGAACCAGTGACATTTGATTCTCTCAGTCTGGTATATTTGGCTTAACATGATAAGCTCTACTTCTATTTTCCTGCAAATGATATTATTTCATTCTTTATAGCTGACTGATTTTCTGTTTTGGCCACATATTGTATTTATGCATGTGCTCCTTGATGAACAGGTATTTGTTTTGATTCTGTGTTTTAACTCTTTTGAAGAGTACTAATATAAGCACAAAGGTACAGTGAGAAAAGATATGTTTTGTGTAACTTGCCTCTATAAGGATATGGAAATTGGCATTTTAACTTTCTGTGGAAGCTGCATCTGAATTGGTTTGGAAATGAACACTGCTGTCTAGACACATCACTGACCGTGCTTACTACCTGCGTGACTTCACCTCATAGAACCTGATTGTCCTGCACCATCTCAAGCTTACCATCCACTCTTGAACTCATATGCTTACAATGTCAGCAGAGAATTTTATAGACCTGTAAACTTAAAAACTGAACTTTGTTTCATGGATAAAATTGTGTCATTTGTTGACCTACATTTTTTGTTGTTGTCAGTTGTAGGATTTGATATCTAGGCCTGGGCGTAGTCCCTGAGCTCTTTAGCTCAAGGCTACTGCCATATCCCCGAGTCACAGTGCTACTTCCAGTTTTCTGGTGGTTAATTGGAAATGAACAACTCACGAACTTTAGTGCCCAGGTGGATTTGAACTGCAATCCTCAGATCTCAGCCTCCTGAGTAAGTAGGATTGAGGGAGTGAGCTATGGCACCCAGCTACAAAATTTCATAATTACAATGTTCTTGACAAGAACAAGTTTTCCTAAATAACATTTATTATTCTCATTCTTTTGGAAGTGATGATATATTTCCATTGAATTTTAAGGAAATAAGTGAATTTTACTATACTCCATTTCCAACTTCCTGTGCCACACTTGTGAGCTCTATTCTTTGTCTTTAAATTCTCAGTCATACCATCACTAGAATGCCTGATGGATAAGTGAGTAGTAAAAAATAACTTCCATGTTAGGGATGGCGAGTTTAAATTATCAATTTGTTTCTCCTATTCAGATTCTGCGCTTACTGTCCTCCTCTCATCTATAGGTGTCATGTAACCATTTCATCCCACCTTGTGATACAGACCCGGTAAGTCCCCGTGTGTGCACCCCTGGAAATGTGCAAACTGTGACACATGCCAGTCACTGCTGAGTGTGTGAGAGTACATTGATGACAGTTTTGCTATTTATCCACTGTTTGAATATTTCTAGACCAAGATTAAAAATTACAGAAGCAAAATATTTATTGGAACACATAGACAAATATGTCATGTGACCCAGCTGTTTAGCCATTTACATCAGTGAGCCTTGGCTCAGAGCTCTGATGGGATACTCTAGATGTTTGAACACACAGAGAAGTCACACAAGTCTGGGTTAAAAATGAAATTCAGCCACATCTTCCTGTTCAGCTCCTGCCCAAATAGGCTTATAGAAGGAAAAAAATGAAAGATGCCCAAACATGTTTTAATATATAATTAATGATATCCTAGCTGGATAGTGTTTGTTTTGTTTTGTTTCAGAGTTTTTCATCTAAAAAAAATGAGGCTCCAGGTATTCATGATACACAGTCATTTACTGGGCTCATCTGGCACAAATGAGGAGCACACAAAAGCTTTCTACTTCCCCATTGTTAGGCTTAGCACAAATGTGGAATATTCTCCTTAGCACTTAGCAGAAAGATTACAGAATTATTTTTCAAGAAAATGATGATTGAGTATGAAAAATGAATATATTGACCCAAGCAAGATGTAGGGGAAAATAATTTACATAGTTGGAGGCAAGTAGGTTTTTGCTGATTTTTAATGGTATACAAATCATAGAATGTTTACATAGAATCTAACGGATATCATGTATGCATGATTATGCTGTGTGGAATTTGACTTTTGACTTTGAGTCTTTGATATTCTTTTATTGTTGGGAAAATATATAGAAGGGTTACAGTTACATTCATCAGTTAGTGGGTGCATTACTTCTCACACATTGATACCCCTTCTTGTGTTTTTGTTTCCATTTCCCTCTCCCCACCCCCTCCCAGTCATCTTGTTTTCCTCTTCCTTTTCCTATTTCAAATAAACAAATAAACATATATATAATATACCAGGCAATGAAGTCAGATACAGTAACAATATGAGATTAACCAAAGGGCAAAAAAGAAAAGAGAAATAGTACATTAAGAACAACAGTCACACAAGATAAAGCTCTTGTTTCCATATCCTAGAGATCCTTTCATTTAGTCTCATCCTATATGACTTTAGGTACCTAGGTTTTACACTATTGTAATCATCTGCTAGGAGAGTCCTAGATGTGTACTAATTATTACAAATGAGGGAAACCATTGAGCCTATAGATTCCTTTGGGTCTGGATAACTTCACTTAATGTGATTGAGTCTTTGATTTTCTTATTCTTTGAAATATCAGATTTCACGAGTCCTGATCTAGGAAGAGTTCAATACTCTTTTAGAATCAATCTCTCTCTCTCTCTCTCTCTCTCTCTCTCTCTCTCTCTCTCTCTCTCTCTCTCTCTCTCTCTCTCTCTCTCTCTGTGTGTGTGTGTGTGTGTGTGTGTGTGTCTCTCACAGACTCATACACACACAGGTACACACACACACACACACACACACACACACACACAAATGGGTTTAAGGTTCAGAGTTAATTCATCTGTTTTAAATATTTTAAACTACAGTCCTCCTTTGTTCCTGGAAACAAGAAGAATGCCCAAGAGAAGTAAAAGATTGCTGTGATGCCAGAAATCTTTAAGAGAAAAGCAACGGAATATCACAGAGCCTCATGTAAAATGTGACAAAAGAAACTGTTTGCCTGAAGGATGCTGTGGAAGGCAAAGAGGAAGGTGTTCATGAGTACACAGGAATGTCCCAAACTGAGATCTGAATGCCTGGTACAGCACAAGAACCTGGCCAACTTCTAGATACCTGGGCAAAACCAAATTGGCCTTTCACATCAGAATCAGAAATTTCAATGTAGTAAGCCTAGAGTTCCTAAAGGTTTTACAATATGTCTGTTTTGATAGATTCCAATAACACTTTTGTTACGCTCAATAAAGCTTCCATTATCATGCTTGTTACACAACAAAAGACTTTTAATTTCTACTTCTTGTTATTACTGTTCTTACTCCTCGGTAGAAAGATGGTCAGAGGTGGTAGATGAGTTTGGGAATAGGTGGAGAAAAGTGAGATAAGATAATGTTGGGTTATTAATAGAAGAGAGGAACATTGTTTTCATTGGTGGTGGTGGTTGGTGGGGCTGGAACTCTGGGCCTGGCCATGGCTCCTGAGCTCTTTTCTCTGAAGGATAGTTCTCTACTTTGAGTCATAGCACCACTTCCAGTTTTCCCAAGCCCTAGGTTTAAGCACTGGGACTGGGAAAAAAAAAGTTGGGACTGGCACTATCATTTTTTCCTCTGGAAGCACAGATGATAGTTTAAGTCTATAGTTTTCAAGAATACAATTCTAATTAATCCCAAATAACTACAAAACCAAACAACAACTAAAACTTCAAGCCTATCAAGTTCAGTTAAGTTTTGGGGGGCTTTGGGGGGGCTTATGTATTTTTTGGTTGGTCATCGGGCTTGAACTCTGGGCTTGGACCTGGTTTTGTCCCTGAGCTCTTCAGCTCAAGGCTATCTCTCTACCACAATGCCACTTCCACTTTTCTGATGGGTTTAATAGGAAATAAGAATCTCATGGACTTTCCTGCCTGGGCTAGCTTTGAACCTTGATCCTTAGATCTCAGCCTCCTGATTAGCTATGATTGCAGGTGTGAACCTCCAGCATCCAACAAGTTCAATTTAGTTTATCTTGACTTTTCAGATTTATCTCCTATTCTTTTGAGGAAAGAGTATGGTGAGCAGTTATGATGGGACAGTTGGGTAGATGGACTCAACAGTTCTTGTTCTCTAGTGTGTGGGGGAACTCTGGTTACCAATAATTATACATATCAATACAGATAATAGAAAAAATTGGGGGTTTGTACTGATGGATATGCTATTTACACAGTAGGCCACAACTATTTACAACTATGTACCAAATAAAACACTTAACATTGTTGTAAATTGGTGAGTCTATTGGATAAATCCCAGAGTTTGATGATCGTAGCCCAGTGACCACTGATTTCTCAACTGCAGTTGAGGGTGGAGGTGGTGGGAGTCTAGGTTTGTTTCATTTCTGCTTTTAGGAAGCAGCCCTTTGCTGTTTTGAACTGTGATCTTCAGATCACATCCTTCTGAGAAGCCAGAATTACAGGCTTGAGCCACCAGTCCCCAGAATACTGTTTTTGATGCAAACCCCAGAGCCTAGAGTTAAACAGACCTAGCTGTGATCATAGCTCAAATCTCCCTGGAAGGCCCAACCTTCTATCTCCTTGATGCTTTCTCTCTGGTGATCTCAGCCAGACACTGTGTAGAGTGCATCCCTGTTTCTATCCTGTGAAGAACAAGACAACAACTTCAGCCTCTGGGAACACACAGGCTCCTTTTTTGAGGCTTCTTCAGTTCCTCTTGTATCCCCATGAGTCAAAACAGAGGAGTGCCATGTACAGAGAAACTTGAAGGTCTTTTATTGAAGACAGTGGGCCTAGAGCTGGCTATTTCCAAAAAGATTCTCTCAACCAGGAAGGGAAGTTGAGCTGGGTTTTGAAAGTCAGCAAAGCTTAATTGGCAGCGAGGCTAACTTCTGACCAATTAAGCAGACAACTGGGGCAATGAGGAACCAGCAAGAGGTGTGCTTTAACTCCAGGTGGCCAGAGGCCAGGACTGGGTTAGATAGTTCATCCCCCCCTTAGTGGTAACTAATGGAAGCATTGGTTTAGTTTGAAATCATTCTCAGTTGTTAGGTAAGGTGGTATAATGGCTGAGGAGGTATCCTGGGGTAAAATTTGTCCTGGGTAGTCACAGCTGCTCTTGCCACACAGTTTCCATTCTGTACCACACAGCTCCCGTCCCTGTAGAGGCTGACATCCACACATGGCCATGTGGTTCTTGCAGGCCAGGGTGAGTTGGCTGGCTAAGGTCTAGCAGGGCTGGACTGTCATGAATGGGAGCCTCTGGGTTGTCATCAGGAAGAAGAGGGGCTGGGTTTAGACATCACCTGGGTGCAAACTGGAGCTGAGGCTGGTACTACATGTATAATCATGAATCATCTAAGTCTCTATGGTATGAGAGGTGATCGGTGTCAGCTTTTTTTTTTTTGGCTGATCCTAGGGCTTAAACTTTGGGCCTGGTGCTGTCCCTTAACTTCTTTTGCTCAAGATGAGCACTCTACCACTTGAGCCATAGTACCGCTTCTGGATTTTTGAGTAGTTTACTGAAGTGAGAGTCTCATGGAGTTTCCTTCCCAGGTTGGCTTTGAACTGCAATCATCAGATCTCAGCCTCCTGAGGAGCTAGGATGAGAGGTGTGAGCTACCAGTGCCCAGCTAAGACACATTTCAGGTATAATCACTGCATATTTCTAATACAGATTGGTTTACCCAAGAAAGTAAAGAATAAACTACAGCGCAGCTCCATTAACCTAAGAGTTAAATTTTAATATCAAAGATGTAGCCAGCAATGAGCATGCAGGTAACCATCAAAGACATTGTAAATTTAAGTCCCAAACTGCTCCTCTCAGTGAAGTCCTTTGTTGAGTCATAGCACAAAAGACTACTGGGACCTAACCTAAGAGTGTGCTCTCTAATTTAGGATTGAAATCCCTTCTGTAGTGGTCATGAGACCTGTAGTCTTCTCATCTAGTTGGTTTTCCATTTCATTGACTGCATCTCCATCATAATTCCTCCAGACAACTGTTCACAATGCTTGTATCTGGAACCCAAGAGGCACTGCAGCTTTCCACCTGAAATACACCAGCTTGTGTCTGTAAAGAAATTTAGCTGTGGAAGGCCAAATAACGGTTAAAAGAACATCAAATCCAGAACCACATTGGAAACAGAGTCCACTGAAAATACACTAGCTATAGTTTCATTATATTATTTTCCTCATTTTCAACAATTTTCTGTTACCAATCATCTTATGCCTGCATCTTTTGTTGTTTTTTTTTTTGTCAGTTGTGATCTTGAACTCAGGGCCGAGGTGCTGTGCCTCTTTGTGTTTGAGGATAGTACTCTGCCACTTGAGCTACAGTGCCACTTCCCCTTTTTGAGTGATTAATTGGAGATCAGTATTTCATGGGTATTTTTTCTGTCCAAACTGGCTTTGAACCATGATCCTCAGATCTCAACTTCTTGAGTAGCGAGGATTACAGGTGTGAGCCACTTGCATGGCAGATATGAGGGCAATGATAGAAAATAAAATTTTGCCATTCTCCCCCAAACTACTCCAAAATAGGAAAATTATTTTTATTCATGATTGATAGTACTGCACGTGAAGTTCACTGGGTGAATATAGTGGGAAGGAAATGCCAAAAGTAACCACAGATTGTTTCCATTTATGTGATTCCAGACATGTCAGAATAGAAAATACTTCTTCCAAAAGCAAAAGAGCAGAGCAACATAGGATAAGAGGAGAGGAAATAGAGATGATGGGAGCCAAGAGAACATTCTAGTAATTAATGCTACATTTCAGAGACATTTTTACATGAAATGAATATCTAAAAGCACTACCATCAATAAGCACATTTCAGTTTTCTTTCTTTATCCTGTTTCATATGAATATTGTACTTTTTATACAAAAAAGAAACTAAAGTCATATCATAGTAATGAATTGGGTATATGGTAGTTTAGGATAATATTTTACAGTTTACTGATCATAAGCTGAATCTATATAATAGTGATATTTCTGATTCCTGACTCCATTTTGAAACCCACTAAAGTGCAAGAGTATCACTCTTTTTATTTGCCTCAAATTTTCTTCCTTTTTTTTTGCCAGTCTTGGGCTTGAGTTGAGGGCCTGGGCACTGTCCTTGAACTTTCTCAAGGCTAGAGCTCTACCACTTGAGCCTCAGCACCACTTTCAGCTTTTTTCTATGTATGTGGTACCGAGGAATCAAACCCAGGTTTTTGTGCATGCTAGGCAAGCACTCAACCACTAGGCCAAACTCCCGGCCCAAATTTTCTTCCTTTTAAGTAGAAAAGAATCAAGTCTCAAAAACTCTGAAATTCAATTGTGTTACAGTACTTGCTCCAACAGATGTGTGAGGATATTTGTGAAAGGCAGTTGAACCTCAAATTATAACACATTCAGAAGCTTGTTTCCAAAATGAAGGGTTGCTGCAGTGGTAACAAGTAATATTAGCAATCTCAAGTCATTTTGTCTGAAGCCAAATCTAAGGAAGACAGAATTGTAAGGAAAAACAGTTCATGGGACTCTTTTCTTCAATACATTATCATCTTTCTATACATATAACATGTCTAATTCACCATCATGAACTTTCTGAAATTGACCCATGTTTTAAAAAAATGGTTTAAAAATCACACCTTTCATCCTTTTTCTTTAGTTAAAGTTTTGAACTGAAATGTTATGTGTGACAAGTAGCTGGCCCAACTGATATAAACAACTAAATCATATTAAACTTCTTTGTCAATATAAAGAGCTACATCATTCTATCATACTTGCCTTGAATTTAGGCATGAGAAAAACTTATCATAGCAATTCAAAAGGAGCGGATCAAAGAAAAGGAAAACTGTAGAAGAAGCTAAGACTTGATGAAAGCAATATTTGTAAAACACTCAGATCTGATAGTCAAGTATTAAAAATGCTCTAAAGGAGATAATGAACAAGGTCTACTATAACAGTCAGAAAATAAGACAATCTCACAAAAAAGAAATGGCATTGATAGGCTCTCTGCTGTTAAATGTAAAGACTAATGATTCAGTCCACAATTCCTTTTGGATTCTCAAAGGGGTTCATTTGAACATTATAAATCTCTTACTCTATTTTTCTCTTGGTTCTTTTCAGGGAATAGTTAGTTAGAGGTAGCAGAGAGGGAGAGACAGAGAGAAAGAGAGAAGAGAGGGAGAGAGAGAGGGAGATAGAGAAGTTTCCAGTATCCTTCAAGAGCATAAAGTAACTCATCTTGCAGAGAAACACAATGGTTACAACCAATGTGAGAAAGCCTACCATTCCTCTACTTACCTTAAAAGCCCAGGAAAGAATTCACACTGGAGAGAAATCCTAGGAATGTAAACAATATGAAAAAACATTCCCCTTTTCCAGGGTCCTTTAATGAACTTACACTGGAGAGAAGCTCTATGGATGTAAGCAATGTGGGAAAACCTTCATTCTTCCCCATTTCCTTAAAAGACAGGAAAGAATGTACACCAGAGAGAAACTCTGTAGATATATGCAATGTGGAAAAACATTCTCTTTGTTTTGTTAACTTGAGGCACAATAACGTAGTAACACTAGAGAGAAACCCTTCAATGTGAGTGATGTGGGAAAACATTATTTCTGGTTATCTTTGAAGACATGAAAAATCTCACACTGGAGAGAAATCCTAAGGATGTAAGCAGTGCGGAATAATATTTATTCATCCCTGCTACCTTCAAAAACATGAGAAACTCAGACAAAAAACCCTATATGTGTAAGCAGAGTGGGATTTTCTTCACACAACTCTCTCATCATTAGAGACATGAAAGAATTCACACTAAAGAGAAAAACCTATTTGCATAAACATTGTGTGAATAGTGTCTCTGGTCTAAGTGCCTTGGGAATCAAACTATACATGATGGTGAGAAACCATGTGGACATAAACAATATGGGGAAGAATTCACTCCTTGTCATTCCTTGTAAATCCTTTTGTTTTTTGTTTGTTTGTTTGTTTATTTGGGTTTTTTGTCATGAGGCAGAGCAGGAACCAGAGCACTGAACAGTGACCCTGCAGGTCAACCAGCTGCCCTTTGCCTCCTGTCAGGCCCTCTTCTGTGATGATGTATTAGGCAGTAATCCTTTCAGGGAGGAAATTTCATTTATTTGGTTATTTTTGTTTTATTTGTTATTGTTATTATAAAGGTGATATACACAAGGTTACAGCTACGAAAGTCAGATAATGAATGCATTTATTTTTCTTTTCAAACTTTTACTAGTCAGGGGGCTTGGGCACTGCCTTTGTGCTCTTTTGCTCAAACATTTTACCACTTTGAGCCACAGCACCATTTCTGGTTTTCCGGTCGTTCGTTGGAGATGAGTCTCATGGACTTTACTAATTGGGCTGGCTTTGAACTGTGATCCTCAATTTCCGCCTCCCGAGTACAAGGATGACAGGCATTCGCCACTAGTGCCCAGCTGTCACAGGTTCACTTCTTTTTAGACAGTGTCAGTCTGCCCTTTCTCTCTCCATTTATTGTTTGTGCTCATATTTGTATTTGAAATCAGCCTTTGGCATTGTCCCTTAGTTTTTGTTATCAAGGATAGTGCTTTACTCCTTGTGTCACAGCTCCACTTCTGGGTTTTGGATATTTTGGTCTTATGGTCTTTTCTTTCTAGCTGTCCTCAGATATCAGCATTCTAAGTAGCTAGGATTACTGACACTTGGCACTGTAGAGCACAAATCTTATCTCAGAAGCATGGATGGGCATGGAGGAATCTTTCTCCTCTGGGTCTTGGTGTACCAACACAGGAAGGTTGGCTCATAGGTGGTGATCACCTGATGCCAGGGCACCAGAATGTGATTACCTGTAATGCAGAAGGGCCTGCGGGGCCATATCTGGGAACACTTTGGGTGCCACACCTAAGGTAGGTGCTTCTTACATGAAGATGGAGGCCCCGGATGGTGTTCAGCACACTACAGTGCCCATGACAACCACACAGAGAACGATCCCATCTCAGTGTCCACAGTGTTTCCTATAAAGGGGGTGCAGGAACAGAAGCCCATAGACCAATCAGGAGCTGGGTCAGACCCTTCAGAAAGCCACAGAGACCAGGAAGCTTAATAGGAAGCAACGCTGTTAATCCCTGCCACAGGGACAGAGTTCAAGCCTTAGGACACACACGCACACAGACACGAAAACAGAGTTTGAGAGAGGAGTGCTGCAGCTCTGGATAATTTACAGGAAGCGACTCAACTTGCCTCTCTCTTCCAGATGACATCCAGTGGTTGGCAGGATCTAGTTCTCCCATCCTATGCTGAGCCCTCAGTGAGGAAGCCCCTAGACCTTAGCTGACTGGCCAGAGGCCCTGGCATTGGGGCTGTGCTGTCCCCGCCCCCTTCCTCTGGGCTCCGCCCCCACACTCTCGGGCATGCCCACTCTGCATAGGGGACAGTGGGTGACAAGGCCTTGGGTTCCTTGACTGGAAACCTCCTTGCTCTGCTCTCTGGGTAGTGGATGCACTTGGGAGCTTCAAGAGGATGCAGCACCTTTCTGCCATGCTGCTCACTTCAGCGCCCGGTAGGATCAGGCCAAGTCTAGTTCCTCAGGGCCCCTCAAGGCCCACAGCCTTCCATGTCCCACAGGAGGCTCAGAACCAGACATGGGCCCCCTGGGCTTCTCGCAGAGCCCACATGACAGATGTGAGCCACAGCATCCAGCTTTTTATTGAGCTGAAACTTGTGATATTTTGCTGTGATGTCCTTGGACTACCATACTCACTTCTCAGCTTCCTGTGTAGCTGAGATTATAGATGTAAGTCACTGCACCTGTGTTAACCATTCTTCTCTAAGTCTTTCTGCACATATATTTTTTCATTTTTTTCAAATTAACATTTTATATGGACGTTTCATGTTTTTGTGTTCTTCTTTGGATCTATACTCAAAATGTGATTATGATTTGTGCTTGTGATATGCCTCACATGATAAAAGTTTAAATCCACATCAGCCTTACAGAGCAGTAGGAATTAAGAATCCTATTTTGTTTTTAACCCTTAGCTTCTTATCAAATGAAAATAATTCTAAAGGCTCCAACTTCATAATTTCATATTAATATCATTAATGCCCAAGATAAGGATGTAAATATAGCATGTAGTGTCCAAGTGTTACTTTCTGTGTATAGATTGAGGGCGATAAGAGTCTGACATAACCTAACTTCTTGTGTCTGAAGGAGATAATTGAAAGGGTGTTTAATATTGCAAAACAAACAGAATCTTTCATTTTAATGAGTGGAATCAAAAAAATAGACTGATGTAAATACAGCTTAGCATAGATTTACATTGGACATTCTGCTGTGAGTATACACAGATAAAAGACCCTGTAGAGACTATAACCAAGTTGAAGGAAACCATTAATCCACATATCCTGTAGGAACATAGGAATTGGTAATTTATGCCATGTTAAAATTCTGTTATTTATAAAATTATGTATAAAATTGTGTTACATTGTATATTTGCTATGTATAGACACTGAATCACTTTCTCCTTCTGAAAATTTACCGCTGGAGAAACAGTTAATCAGTGAACAAACAGGATGCATATTTACATTGTAGTGTTGTATCAGCAAAGAATTGTCTCCAGAACCCCTTCATTGTAGGAATTGAGAAGGATTTTTCTTGGTGGCTGAAAGGAATACCAGTAGGAGGAAACATTCATATTGAGATTTTGGCTCCTCCAGAGAAAGAATACTGACAGACATGCCTCCAGGGACGCAGAGCAGAGAGTGCCTAGGTTCATCATTTTATCCTTCCAGTCAGGGAATGAGCAGGAGGCAGCTAGAAAGATACCCATTTCCTTGGCATCTATGTTGTCATAATGAATAGGAAAGGAATGATGGCAGAAGGAAATATTTCTCACATTTAAGAAATATTTTCTGAGTAACACACCTACTACCTGGTGAATGTAACTGTAATCCTTCTATACATTACAATAATAATAATAATAATAATAATAATAATAATAATAATAATAATAATGAAATATCTTCTGGGAGTCGTGCTGTGGTTCAAGTGGTAGAGCACTAGCCTTGAGCTAAAGAGCTCAGGGACAGCATCCAGGTCCAGAATTCAAGCCCTACCACCGGAATAAAGAAATATCTTCCTACCAAACACAATTTATACTTTTGTTAATCAAGAGGCTGGGAACTGGAAGGTCCAAGTTCAAGGCCAATTCATCACAACAGTCTGGAAGACTCCCTGTCCATAATAAGTAGCAAAAACGGATGTAGGCATTGTGCCTCAAGTGGTAGAGCCCTGGAGTGGTCTAGAAAGCTGAGCAAGAGTAAGGGGCCCTCATTTTAATGATTGGAACCGGCTGAATCTGAAAACCAAAGAAACAAAGAATTGCCCTTTTGCTTTATATCTTAAAGCTTATTATAATTTTCTCTCATAGGAGAAAGTTGTACATTGTGGTAAAACTTGCTCTATTAAATCTAATGCACAGAACAAAGTTTCCATTGAACTCTCTGATATGATTTACTACTCTCTTCTCACTGAAAGCTTTTCCTTAATGCATAGGTTAATATGCTTTTCTGTCCTTGTGTATCTAGGACAGAGCTCTCGTTTTTCCTTTTGGGGTTGCTCCTGAGTCTTGAATTAGGGCCCAGGCACTGATTATTTTGTTCCAGGTTAGCAGTCTCCCACTTGAGCCACAGCTCCATTTCTGGATTTTTAAGTGGTTCATTGCAGAAAAGAGTCTCACAGACTTTGCTGCCTAAGCTGGTTTCAAACTTTGATTCTTTGATCTCAGCCTCCTAAGTAGTTGGGAGTACAGGTGTGAATCACCAGAGCCCAGCTGGCATAACCTTTTCTTTTGTTTAAATCACTATTAGGAATTCTCTTATCATGGGAATATCATCTTTTTATATATAAGCAATTCCTCTCTTGAAAATGTTTTATATTTAATTCTATCCCAGTGAAATAGTAGTACTTTTAAAATTATGTATTTGATACCCTATCTTCCAAAGCTCATGGGATGTTCTTGAGTTAATTGCTTGCTGAAATATTCCCATCAGCCATAGTTTTGTGTATCTGCAAGGTTTTCCCATACTCACATGCTTGAAGAACATGACCAATGACCTGACAACTATAGCAGCAACAACACTTGTTTTCAATGCTTATCAAGAAGAAATTGCCTAAATGACAAAGCCAGTTCAAACAAGGTCCTTTTTACTGAACAGTATTAATTAATATTGAAAAAATAATTTAGAAGTAGTAGCCATTGTCATCAGAAAGAAGAATATCACCCCATTTGTAAGGAAATGTAAAGACTTGGAAAAAATCATATTAAGTGAAGTAATCCAGACCCAAAGGAACATAGGCTCAATGGTTTCCCTCATTTGTCATAATTAGTACAAACCTTGGACTCTCCTAACAGAGGATTACAATTAGCTCAAAACCAAGTTACAAAAGGCTACATAGGATGAGGCTAAATGAAAGGACCTCCAGGATATGGAAACAAGAGAAATATAATATGTGATTGCTGTTCTAAATGTACTATGTTGTTTCCCATCTCTTTTGTTGTCCCTTGTCATATTGTTACAGTATCTTACCTTGTTATTTGGTACATGGTATATACATTTATTTGTTTATTTGAAATAGGAAAGGGAAGGGGGAAACAAGATGAGGGGAGTGGGTGGGAGGAGGGAAATGGGGACAAAAACATGAGAAGGGGTATCAATGTATGTGAAGTAATGCACCTTTTATCTGGGGAATATAAGTGCAACCCTTCTATTAATTACAATAAAAAAAGAAAAAGTAGAACGTATAAAAGAAATAGTAGCCATTATATGTAGCTAAAGTAATATCATCATGTCTTTATCTTATATATTTTCTTCTTAATTTTTCCTCTAACCTTTAATGAAATGTGTTCATTTCAGAAGTATCTTCAGTGCTAATATAAAAAGATAAATAATTACCATATTTATATATTTGATATATGGCATTGAAAGTACTTACAGAAATACATACACATTTTGAAATACTTTTACTTTATAGACCACACAGCAAATAAATGGAACAGATGATTCTTTTTGTTATTTTTATTATAATGTTTTAAGGGGTTACAGTTACATTCGACAGATGGTAGGTGAATTACTGGAACAGATGATTCTAATGTCTCCTCTAACTTGTCTGAATCAGTCTCGGAAGAGTCTGAATTGCCATATTATGAGTATTTCTCCATACAAAATATACATCAAATGGAGGGTGAAGGTAGGGCCACCACATTGAAAGGAGGATGAAGTTTGGACAACTAAATATGTCAGAGGTGTTTTATCCTTTTTTTTTTTTTGACCTGGGACTTGAACTCAGGCTTGAGCTCTGTCCCTGAGCTTCTTTTTGCTTAACACTGGGGTTCTACCACTTAAGCCATAACCCCATTACTGTCTTTTTCTGAGAATCTTATAGGATGAGAGGGACTTATGGACTTTTTTTTTGCCTTGGCTGTCTGTCTTTGAACCACAATCCTCACATCTCAGCCGTCTTAGTAACCAGGATTAGACTGTGAGTAACCAGCACCTGAATTCTGAGGTCTTTTAGATTACTTACACCACCATTGCTTACCATTGTTACACAATACCAATGAGTTATTGTTGCATTAGGGTCACGAATATGCCTTAGGTTAAAGTAGAATGAGGGCTACACAGTCTGCCATACAGAGATGCTCCCCACTGCATCGCTCTCAGTGGGAAATCACTCCTGTGTATTTTTCATTGAGTGCTTCTCCTCTGTGCTTTCCCATTCTCACAGAGGGTCACACCACATACAAATACAGTACTGCAGGAACCTTAGACGCCTCTTACATTTACCATAGCTCTGGAGACCATGGTCAGTTCTGCAAATGCTAATCCCATAATTAGTGCCCACCAGATCTTTTCAAGCCTTGGTTCAAAAGCCAGCTACTCTTTCTCATTGACATGTTACAGACCTCACTTCTCTAGATTTCTCATGTACCTTCCCATATCCTAACAGGGGTGTTCTTGCAGTAGAGCATTTAGTTTTTGTTCAATTTTTTAGGTGTTGTTGATGCCTGATGAACTACACATAATATGAAATTTACAGTTTGTTTTCATCTATGTATTCCATATATTTTTATTAAAGAATTTATTAACATTGATTTTTATATCATATTTCAAATGACATGTTTAACAAACGAGTATTCAAGAAGGGAATTTTATATGCAACCATTGGCACTTAGTTTTTAGAACATAATCAAAATTAGACTAAGGGTTTGTATATCATAGATACATATTGATCTATGTAATAAAACATTATATCTATAGAGTTATAGGTTTTTATGTCTATGTAGTTGTGTTTATATTTCCAATACCATGTCCATAGCATTGGGTATGCAAATATTGAGTCCTCTCTCTTTTACTGTTTGGATCTAATAGCCACATATTAAGAATACCATGCGCCTTTTATTCCTTTGGTCTTGACTTGTCTCACTCAACATGATTCGCTCTAGATTCATCCACTTCCCTGCAAATGCCATTATTTTATCCTGTGTGTTGGCTGTGTAGAATTATATTGCATATATACACCACATTTTCTGTATCCATTCATCTACAGTAGGGCATCTGGATGGTTTCCATCACTTGGATATTGTGAATAGTGCAGAGATAAACATAGCTGAGCAGGTATCCTTATCATATCTTGGGTTATGATATGCAGGATAGATGCCCAGAAGTGGTATGGAGTGATCGTAGGGAAGGTCAATTTTCAGTTCTTTAAGAAACCTCCACACTGCTTTCCAGAGTGGCTGAATTAGTTTACAATCCCACCAGCAGTGTAGTAGGGTGCCTTTTCCTCCAGAACCCCGCCAGCATCTGTCATTGTCTGAATTCAAAATCTTGGCCATTCTTGTTGGAGTAAGGTGGTATCTTAGGGTTGTTTTTATTTGCATTTCCTTTATGACCATGGATGATGAACATTTTCTCATATGCTTTTCTGCCATTTTAATCTCTTCTTCTGATAAGTCTCTCTTTAGTTCCCTTGCTCATTTAATGGTTTATTAGGTTTGGGGGGATTAGTTTCTTGATTTCCATGTAGATACTGAATATTAAGCATTTGTCAGATGTATTATTGGTAAATATCTTTTCCCAGTTGGTTGGCTGTCTTTCTACTTTAGTAGCTATGCTTTTATCTGTGCAGAAACTTTTTATTTTTAGGCAGTCCCATTTATCGAGTCTCTCTCCAATCTGTTGTGACCCTGGGATTCTGTTCAGGAATCTTTTGCCTGTGCCTATGAGTTCCAGTGTCTCTCCTACTCTATCATATAGCAGTTTCACGGTTTCTGGTCTGACATTGAGGTTTTGATCCACTTTGAGTTAATGGTTGTGCATGGCGAAAGGCTAGGGTCAATTTTTAGTTTTCTGCATGTGGCTGCCCAGTTTTGCCAGCACCAATAATTGAATAGACAGCATTTGTTCCACAGTATATCTTTGGCTCCTTTGTCAAATACAAATTGCCAATAGGTATGCGGTTCTATTTCTGGGTCTTCTATTCTGTTCCATTGATCTTCTGGTCTGTTTTTATGCCAATACCAAGCAGTTTTTGTTATTATGGCTCTGTAGTAGAGTTTGAAGTCTGGCATTGTAATACCACTAGCATTGCTCTTTTTGCCCAGAATTGTTTTGGCTATTCTAGATATTTTCTTGTTCTATATGTACCTTTGGATTGTATCTTCTATTTAACTAAAGAATGTCTTTGGGATTTTGATGGGGATTGCATTGAATTTGTATATCAATTTTGGCAGTATAGCCATTTTCACTATGTTGGTTCTCCCTAGCCATGAGCATGGGATGGCTTTCCATTTCCTAATGTCCTCTTTAATTTCTTTTGTTAGGCTTTTATAGTTTTCATTGAATAATTCCTTTACATCTTTGGTTAAGTTAATTCCTAAGTATTTTACTCATTTGGGGGCTATTGTGAATGGGATCATTTTCTTGATTTGGCCTTCTGTTTATGTATTGTTGGTGTACAAGAAGGCTACTGACTTCTGAAGGTTAATTTTGTGTCCTGCCACTTTGCTAAAGTGGTTTATTAATTCTAGAAGTTTAGGAGTGGATTGTATTGGGTCACTCAAGTAGAGGATCATGTCATCTGCGAATAGGGATAGTTTAATTTCTTCTTTCCCTATGTGGATCCCTTTGATGTCCTTTTCTTTCCTTATTTCTCTGGCTAAGGGTTCCAGCACTATATTGAAGAGAAATGGAGAGAGTGAACATCCCTGTCTAGCTCCTGATTTTAAGGTAAATGGTTCCAGTCTTTCATCATATGTATTTCATATATGTTTAATCATGACTGCTAAAGAAGTGAATATACATCAGCCACAAAAGTCTCTTCATACTCCTTTATGTGGTGTGTGACCTTTCCAAAAGCCAGGCATGGCAACATGTATTTGTACTCCCAAAAAAACGGTTTGAATTTCCAGATCATCTAGGACTACATAGTGAGAACCCGTGGCAAAAGTGAGATGAGGGTGGGGAGTGAGGGGAACAGAAGATAAAAGGAAACTTCCAAAAGTTGTGTAATTTTTCATTGCCATTAGCCATTACCATCAACATTAGCAGTTTCCTTTTCTTGGCTTTACAGATACACCATAGTGTGACATTTGTTGTGAGTTTTAGCATTGTAGCTGGTCCATGCTTTGCACATACATGCCCCTTTCATCAAAAAGGTCCTTTACATTCTTAGTTAAGGTAATTCCTAGGTACTTTATTTTCTTTGAGGCTATTGCAAAAGGAGTTGCTTTCCTGATTGTTGCCTCATTCCTCTCACTGTTGGCGTAGAGGAAGGCAGTTGATTTTGAGGGTTAATTTTATACCCTGCCACCCTTCCAAAGTTTTGAATCAGCTCAAGGAGCTTGGGAGTAGAGTCTATAGGATTCTTTAAATATAGGATCATGTCATCTGCAAAGAGGGAAAGTTTTACTTCCTCTTTCCCTATTTGGATCCCCTTTATGCTTGCTTCTTGCCTTATTGCACTGGCTAGGAATTCTAATACTATGTTAAAGAGGAGTGGCGAGAGTGGGCATCCTTGTCTCATTCCTAATTTTAGAGGGAATGGCTTTAGCTTTTCGCCGTTAAGTATAATACTAGCTGAGGGTTTGTCATACACAGCCTTTATTATATTGAGGAATGTTCCATGGATTCCTAGTTTCTCCAGAGCTTTTAACGTAAAGAGGTGTTGGATCTTGTCAAATGCCTTTTCTGCATCTCTTTAGACAATCATGTGATTTTTGTCCCTGCTCCTGTTGATGTGTTGAATTATATTAATCGATTTGCGTATGTTGAACCAGCTTTGCCTCCCTGTGATGAAACCTGTTTGATCATAGTGTATAATTTTTTTGATGAGTTGTTGTAGACGGTTGGCCAGTATTTTGTTGAGAAGTTTTGCATCGATGTTCATCAAAGAAATAGGTCTGTGGTTCTCCTTCTTTGATGAATCTCTGTCTGGTTTGGGGATGAGGGTTATACTGGTAAGCTCTTAATATGGTGTTTGTGTGTTTGTGTGTGTGTGTGTGTGTGTGTGTGTGTGTGTGTGTGTGTGTGTGCTAAGACTTGAAATCTGAGGCTCAAACATGGCTTTTTGATTATGGTTAGTCTTGTTCCACTTGAGTCAAGCCTCCATTCTCTTGCCTTTTGCTGGTTAACTGAAGATAGTGCTCTCTTGTTGTTACCTGCCCCAGGTGGCTACAAACTCTGATCCCCTGAGCCTTTTACTATCTAGGACTATTGGGATGAGCCACTGGCATGTCTTTTCTTTATTAAGATATATTGGCATGCTGTTTTTTTCTTTATTAAATTCTTCCAAATGTCACAGGGAAGCATATCACTTACAGTTGGGATTACTCAGATAAGACACGGGTGGTAAACACATGGGTAACTTTAGTTATCGTCATCAACATTCTGCCTGATTTCTATCATAAATTGGTACTGCATAATTTGAATTTCTGAGCCATAATTTTGGAAACACCTGAGTTACTTACAAACAAGTGGATTCTCTGTCTTAGTTTTATAAATTGTTAGCTATTTCCACGGTTGATTGTTAATTCTGCACTAATGAAGCATGTTAATTTTGCACTGTTGAAGGAAGACCTTTCTCATGTCCTCTGTTTTATAAGGTCATCATTTGCCTGCAGTGTGTATGAATAACAGGTAGTTTCCTGTCCCATCTTCCTGTATTTCTATCTCAATGCCAAGCCCTTTTCTGAACACATGTGAATCCACATCTGCTAGCCATAAATTAATAAACTACCCTAGGCAACTGGTCCTTTAAAGAATGAGCAAATGTCAGTGCTACAGATGAAGAACCTTAAGAATGAGTTCCTCCTAAAAGGGCTCCTTCCCTTCCTCACTGCCTGTCCATCCACTACCCACGAGGGATATGCATCTGTCCTCATTGGATATACAGCCTTGGGCTGGGACCCCGCAGCCTTCAGAACCATAAACTTCTCAGAGTCAGGTCTTTTATTATAGCAACAAAAACTAAGACATCTACCATTTCCTCACACTCCCACTATTTTCTAGGTCAGAAAATGCAACTGATTGGAACAACTAGAGACAATTTTGAAAAATACATACAAGTATAATATTTGATTTTTAACAGACTATATGAGTTTGTAATATAGCAATCTGATATCCTCAAATATACTTGAATGTTAACTGCTGAAATTAGTATGTAATTTGCCTTTGGTTTTGCATTCAGTTTTTGGTGGTGCTGAGGTAGTCTTTACCACACAGCTGTGTCCTCAGTCCACAGCACAGCTTCTTATTATTAAATGCATTGCACAATATCTCATTGCAATTGAACAATTTGGGAATTCTTCCCTTATGAGTTGGGGTACTGACCAACAGAACTTACTCTTCATTGGGAAAGGCCTGTCTGTTCATTACGAACCATATGTTGGGCCTTACTGCTTCTACTTTTGAGTGGAAAAGCAATATTCACTTCTGTGGTCCTAAAACCGTTTTGAATCCCTGGCTGAAGTGAAATAAGAAAAAGATGACATAACAGATGAGGGATGTGTCTCAATTACATGGCGTCACAGGCCGTAATTTACCATCTTGTACCCATAAACTTGGTTTCACCCAAGTGTTAAAATTGTCACATAGGAGCCAGGAGAGTGGTGTTGGGGTAAAATGCTTGTCTAGCATGCACAATGCCAAAGAATTGGTTCTTCAGTACCAAATACACAGAAAAGGCCAGACGTGGTGCTGTGGCTCAAGTTGTAGAGTGCTAACATTGAAAAAGCCTAAGGAAATTGTCCAAGTCCTCAGTTGAAGCCCCAAGACTGGGGAAAAAAAACATGAAAAATTGTCACATACACTGGAATGAGTTATAAATATGGATGTTCTTCTTATTCTATTTTTAGTGTTTTATCTTGTAAATTTTTCCACAATAATTCGTACTACTATGTATATTGTATGATGAAACTGTATGGTAAGAAAAGTTTTAGTGACTATACCCATGGTGACAATGAGATTCTACCATGTCAGCCAGTCTATTTTTTTAAAGATAAAAATGAGTTCAATAGCCCGGAAGTCATTAAATATAGACAGTTTTACTGGTAAACTGTTTATATTTTCATTGTTTCACTGAAATATAAAAGCTCCAACATTCACTTTGGTAAAGATGGCATGCTATAAATTTGATTGTGCACGGATGGAAAAAAATGAGGTCTGAACATTCAGTAGAATATTTTCATTTTCTCCATCTCTCCTGTCTCTATTTTAACTGCTGCGCTTTTATGATCCACAGTGCCACCCCTGGAATTTTGCTTATTTAGAGGTAAGAGTATCTCAGAATTTTCTGCCTGGAATGGCTTCAAACCTGGTACAAGTGTGAATTACTGGCACCCACTAATTCTCACTAATGGGAAATATGTTCACAGCCAAGAAATGTATGTAGACACATTGATGGATGGATAGGAAAACAGAAAAACAGATTTTTCCAACAATTCTTTATTGAAAAAGACACTCAGCCAAGTTCTCTTTTGGGGCAAAATGAACAAGGGAGGCCTCAAGTTTGCTTTTACCAGTTCTCCTGGTCATACAGAAAACCCTAGTTCTGCATCGTTATTTTGAGATTATTTTGAGGTTATTTTTGATGTTTGCCTCTAGTGTGGCTAGACAGTGATCCTACATTCTGCTTCCTCCCCTAGCTGAGATGATAGGAAGGTGCCACCATGCCCAGGTTTTCTGCTAACATGAACTTTAACATGAACTTTTTTGCCTGTGATGATCCAGAACTACAATCCTCCCAACCTAGCTTTCTACACAGAAGCTACAAGTGTGAGGAAATAAATGCCTGTGTTTAGGATCTCTGTGGTAGTGTTTAATGGCAAAGTTGGATAACTAATATAACAGGGATGCGGAAACATAGCATGGAGAAAGGCTGAGCCAGGGTAAGAGGACTACAAACCAGGTGAGGGACAAAGTGAGAAGACAGCGTGCAGGGAAGGTCAGGGAGCAGGCAACAAGGAACTGTCATGCCCTTTTGTCAACTGAGAGGCCAAGCATCTTATTACCTTTCCACCTCAGGAGAATGAGAGGAGCCGATGTGATGATTATTATTTTTTCTGTGATTATTTCTAAGTAGTTGTACAAAGAGGTTTTAAATCAGCCAATGAGTTAATGAGTACACTGCACCTTGATAAATGTCTCTCTTCTTCCCCATCTCCCTCAACCCTATGTATCTCCCCTCATTTTACTAGGTTCCAGTTTCATGGAAGTGCATTGAAGAGTATTATGCTATCAATCAAATCCTAATGAATTTTATTTACTTATTTAATACCTGAGTTGAATTCACCCACAAAATATGACCCCTTTCTAGATGCTTTGGTTACAATGCTTCTGTCGCTGTCCCTGAGGCACTCACTGGAGGAGAAACCAGGCACGTGGGCATTAAATGTTACAGCAGAGGTGTTCACAGGGTCCTGTGGGAACACAGTGCAAAAGAGGGCCTAAGTCACCACCACCCACATAACGATCATCAGTGATGAAGAACTTTCAGGATCACACACACACACCAGACCTTGAAAACGTGCACTCACTGGCCCCTCATGTCTTGCAATCATAGTTACTCAAGAGGCTGAGATCTGAGGGCTATGGTTCAGACAGCCAGGAGAGGCCATGAGACTCTTATTTTCAGAAAGTGCTGATAGTAGTACATAGCTCAAGTGATAGGTGTAGCTTTGGGCCAAACAAAATCAAGGATGGAGCTCTAACCCTGAGATCAAGCCCAAACACACACACATGTGATCTAGAGGACTAGTGCTGCTCCTGTGGGTAATTTACAGGAAGCAGCTCATCATGTCTCCTCTCTCACAGATGACATCAAGTGGTTGGCAGGATCTAGCTAAACCATCAATGCTCAGTCCTCAGTGAGGATGCCCCTAGACCCTAGCAGACTGGCTGGAGGCACTGGCATTGGGGTTGTGCTGTCCCACCCTCTTCCTCTGGCCTCTGCCCCCACACTCTCGGGCACACCCACTCTGCACAGGGGAAGGTGGGAGAGGAGGCCTTGGGTTCCTTGGCTGGAAATTGCCTTGATCTGCTCTCTGGTTAGTGGATGCGCTTGGGAGCTTTAGGAAGACGCAGTATTTTCTGTCATGCTGCTCCCTTCAGCGCAAGGTAGGAACAGCCAGGTTCAGTTACGGGGGGAGGGGGGAGGGAATCCCATGGCCCATAGTCTTCCATATCACACCCAAGGTGCACAAGCCTGCATGGGTCCCAGGGGGCCATGGTAGCCAGGGTACTGCTCTACTATCTGAGCACACACTTGCTTGCTTTCATTCTTTCCTCCTTGATTTTCTTTCCAATTGTTCTCTTTTTTCTTCCTCTTCTTTCTTCTGGTTAATTAGAGATAAGAGTGTCAGTCAATGGATATTCCTGCCAGGGCTGGGTTTGAACCTCCATCCTCAGATCTCAGCCTCCTGCATACCTAGGATTACAGATAGGAGCCAACAGCTCCCAGCCTGTTCATGTTTTAAAACAGTCAATGCTTTTCCTTCTTATAGCATATTCAAACATAAAACAAAAACGATGGTTTGAGGCTCACACATGTAATTCCAGATAGTCAGGATCTGAAGATTGAGGTTCAAAGCCAGCTGGAGGAGAAAAGTCTGAGTTTCAACACTACTTAACCAGCAAAATATGCCAGAATTGAAGATGTGGCTCAAGAGGTAGAATTACAGCCCTGAGTTCAAAAGCTAAGGAGCAGTGCCCAATTCCTAAGTTCAAGCCTCAACACATACTTGTGTGTGTGCACGTAACACTCACACACAAATGCACACTTACACACACACAGAGAGAAAAGTTACATGTTCAGTAGTACAAAATTAATGCTTTCTTTTGCTGTTTCATATCACCCTGGGTTAGTGAGACCCATTGTGAATAAAAGACTGAGGTACATTCCTACCAGAACCTCCTCATCCACCCCTCATCCAGCTGCCAGACTGGTATCTTCCAGGCAGGCTGCTGGTATTTGTCCACTTTCTTCTGGAAATCCCAGGAATCCCATCCCTAGCTGGAGACTTGGCAGATGCCTGTACTTCAACAGCCAGCCAGCTACTCTCCCAAATCTCAGGATACAGAGGTTCACTGGGCACTACTCCTGGGTTGGTTTATCATTGTCGAAAAAGAGCAACCTATGCCTAGAGCTCTCCACATCTCAGGATCTGAAATAGCAATAGCAACTGTAAGGATACACAGGAAACAGCTTCTCCTCTTAAAGAAAAATCACTAGCTCTAAGCTACCCAGGACTACACTGACAGTGAGAGGCTGTCTCAAAAGAGCAAAACAAGCCAGAAACCAGAGGTTCATGCCTAGACCTCTGGAACTTTTCATACTCAGACAATAAGAACAAATGTTTTTCCACACTGCTTACATTCATACGGTTTCTCTGGAGTGTATACTTTCGTGTCTTTGAAGATGATAGGGAAGATCAAATGCTTTCTCACACTGTTTACATTCATAGGGTTTCTTTCCAGTATGAATTTGCTCGTGTTTTCGAAGGAGAGAGGAGAAAGCAAAAGTTTTCCCACACTGCACACATGTGCAGCATTTCTCTGCAGTGTGAATTCTTTCATGTTTTTTAAGGGATCTAGAGGAAGAGCATGTTTTCCCACATTGCTTACATCCATGGGGTTTGGGTTTCCCTCTAGCATGAGACTTTTCATGTTTTCGAAGGTCACTAGAAAAAACAAATGTTTTTCCACATTGCTTGCAACCATGGGGTTTCTCTCCAGTGTGAATTCTTTCATGTCTTTCAAGGTAGCGAGGAAGAATGAATGTTTTCCCGCACTGCAGACATCTATAGGGCTTCTCTTCAGTGTGAAGTCTTTCATGTCTTCGAAGGGAACAGGAAAATGCAAATGTTTTTCCACATTGCTTACACTCATAGGGTTTCTCTCCAGTGTGAATTCTTTCATGTGCTTTAAGGTAATGAGAAGAAGGGAAGGTTTTCCCACATTGTTTGCATCCATAGGGTTTCTTTCCAGTATGACCTCTTTCATGTCTTCCGAGGGTGCTGCTAGAAACAAATGCTTTCCCACATTGCCTACATTCATAGGGTTTCTCTCCAGTGTGAGTTCTTTCATGTGCTTTAAGATAACTAGAAAAAGGAAAGGTTTTCCCACATTGCTCACATTTATAGGGTTTCTCCATGGGAAGAGTTCTTCTGTGCTCCTGAAGGGTAGTGGAGTTAGGGAAGGGTCTTCTACAATGCACACATTCACATCAGGGTTCAACTTCAGTGTCGATTTCTTCATGTCTGTGAAAAACACAAGAATGGCTACAGGAGTTTTCACATTGCATAGCTGCAAATGGATTTTCCTCATGGTGCATTCTATGGCCAGTTTGATCCTGATGGGATTTCCTGCAGGCTCTCCCACATTCTTTATGAGTGGTGGGGATTTTCTCCCATTCCTGATTCACAAAGGCTGTCTGTCCTGTGTGAGCTCTGAAAGGCATACCCATGGGGGAAGGAGTAAGGATGGTTTCTCCAAACACATGGGTATTAAAGGGTGCTTCTCCAGGTGGAGTCTTCTTATTCAAAATGCTTTCCGCATCCTGTTGGAAGGCTTCTTCACACTGACTGCCCTGTTCATGTTCACACACTCTCTCTACAAATTGAGTTCTGTGAAAAACAAACACACACACACACACACACACACAGAAACTGAGAACTGCTTGCAAACTAGGAAACCATTAGAAAGTGTCTCCTGAGCTTTCATGATGTCCTCCAAATTCTCCCAATATTGGCATATTTTTTTAGATTCCTGAATTTTCTAGTTTTGAAGCTCCATTTGTATACAGATTAAAAGGAAAATTTTCTAAGATAAAATCAATTTCTATCTGTGTGCATTTGTATAGCAGCTTGGTTTAAAAATTTCCTGCCACTCTGCATAGTATTATCTCTGGTTAGGGCAATTATCTTACTTCCTCCCTAGGATTTTTGCATTTAACTTCAGTCTTTTCTTTTTCTTTCTTCTTTTCTAAAATGCAAACATAGAAATCAATGATTTTTCAACAATATAAAAAATATTAAGAATGCAATTATCATCACGAATAATGTGATCACAGTATATTTATAATCATATATTCACCCACATGTTCAGTTTTTCATTCCAAATCATGCAGCATCACTCAGGGCAGGAACAGCTCACAGGTTAAGTAAGGCAATATTTACCTATAGAGGCCAGATTTCTAATGATTTCCCCCATCACATCTCGGTAGAGCTTCCTTTGAGAAAGACTCAGTAAAGCCCATTCTTCCAGGGTAAAATTGATGGCCACATCCTCAACGTTCACAGTCTCCTAAAATATTCCACAAAGAATTCCAAAGCAAGAGTTAAAGTCACAGAAATGAGTCTCATCTTACTTTTTTTTTTCAAAAAGATACCTTATGTTGTCTATATAGTCAATTATTAAATACTCACCAGACATCTTTTCTACATGGTACTTCTCACATAGTACTTTGTTACTTTTTCCTCCCCACAAACCCACAATTCTAGCACTCCTTAAACCTGAGAAAGGAAGCAAGAGCTAAACGGGAAACATATGATGTAACAGAGGAAGAACAAAAGAACTTTGAATTTGTCTAGATGATATTCTACAAAGTGACAGGCAAAATAGATCAAAGGAGGGGACATGAATCCTTACTAGGATAAAACATAAATTCATTCAGGACACAGTAGATAGCACACAGTAAGAGCAAGTCTACAATCAGACATTTTTGGCAATCTGGTATCTATCGGGAAACATATACTGCATTTCTTTGTATGAGAGACAATAATTAAATTGTCTTGAAACAGGAAAGCTAAAAGTAGAACACTTTCCCCTACATAATGGCAAAGGCCTAAAATTTAAAGCATGGAGAGGATGATGTAGCACAACCTGAAGTTCAAGATCAGCAAGGGCTTAATAATTTGCTTCAGACTCATGTATTTTTGTCAGGACTTCAACTCACAGCCTGCACACTGTCATGTAGCTTTTTTCCTCAAGGTGAGTGCTCTACCTCATGAACTACAGCACAGCCTCTAGTCATGTTTTGGTTAAGTGGTGAAAGGAGACCCATAAACTTTCCTACTTAGGCTAGCTTTGAACTCTAGTCCTTAGATTTCCGTCTTTTGAGTACATAGGATTGCAGGAATGAGCTAATGGACATCTGGCCCAGCTCCAGACATATGTCCTAACACTTTTGTCGCAAAGTATTGTAGCCAATAAAACCTTGTCTGTAATAATATTACCCAACACATGGAGTAGTTTAATATGTGTAAACTAAGGGAGACAAAAGAAAATTAGGTGCAATACAAGTCAAAACAAAGGATTAATATGTTCAGCACACTAATGAATGAAACTATATAAAAATACACAAGGAGGGGGCCAGGAGTTTGGCCTAGTGGTAGAGTGCTGGCCTAGCATGCACGAAGACCCGGGTTCAATTCCTCACTACCACGTACATACAAAAAAGCCAGAAATGGTGGTGAGGCTCAAGTGGTAGAAGAGCTATAGCCAAGGACAGTGCTCAAGCCCTGAGCTCAAGCCGAGGATTGGCAAAATAAATAAATAAAAGAAAAAAAAAACAAATACACAGGAATGACTAGCTAGTCAAGATAATTTTGTACATATAAACAAATTTCCCTGGGACTGACTCACAATCACAAAGTGAAACGTTATGCATGAATAAAATTGAAAATGATGCACACTTTACTAACTTGATTGGCTAAAATTAAAGATCTGAGACATTGCCATCGGGACATATGCCACGTTTTTTTAATTTGGCCAGTCCTGGGGTTTGAACTCAGTGCCTGAGCACTGTCCTTGGACTTTTTCAAGGCTACAGCTGTACCACTTCAGCCACAACACCACTTCAAGTTTTTTTCTATTTAGTGATACCAAGGAATTGAACCCCAGACTTTGTGCATGCTAGACAAGCATTCTACCACTAAGCTAAAGTCCAGGCTCTATATGCCATCTTTTCAAAATGTTATTATTGTAAAGGTGATGTACAGGAGACCATGGTTATATCAGTCAAGGACTAAATACATTTCTTTTTGGACAATGTTATCCCTTGCCTTTTCATCCCAATCCACAAGTTCTTAGTTCATTTTCATTATAGTTAAACATGCCACAGTATCACTTCTGACTTTTTCTATGTATGTTGCACTGAGAAATTGAACCCAGGGCTTCATGCATGCTAGGCAAGCACTCTATCACTAGAGTGCTGGCTAGACAAGATGTGTTTACAACGTATAAAGAATGTCTACGTAATTCATCTTTTGGCCAATGTGGATAGAGAGAAAGATTACATTAGATAGAGAGACCAGAGTGAGCATGGTCTTACATTCACCGACAGTGATACTGCACATGTTAATAATCTCATGCACATTCAGCTTGAAGTAATCGATTATGAGAAGTCTGTTTCTTTATTCTATGCTCTCAAGTCCTGAATAAGAAAATCTCTATCTTCCACTTACTTCCTAACAGAAACTTCTGAAATGCATATGCAAAACAGTATTTCTTACGTGTGAGATTTCTGTCTTATTTTGCTGACTAGAACAATAGATTGTGTTCACTCTGTCCTTTGGGGCTTTTTAAATAGTTGACTCTCAGATCTGAGTGTTTCAAAATTATTTGTTACATTTATCATCCATTTCTTTTCTCTATGGTTTTCCTTTTCCTTTTCAATTTCTTCAGTAAGTTTTTCTCATGCCTATGTTTAAGGCAACTATAAAAGAATTGTTGTAACTGTCTATGTTGGCAAAGAAACTTAATGTGATTTAGTCTTTTTTTTTGCCAGTTCTGAGCTTGAGCTCAGTGACTGAGCACTGTCCTTGGACTTTCTCAAGGCTAGGGTTCTGTCACTTGAGCTTCATCACCACCTCCAGCTTTTTTCTGTGAATGTAGTACTGCGGAATCCAGCCTGGGTCTTCCTGCATGCTAGGCAAACACTCTACCACTAGGCCAAACTCCCTGCCACTGGTATAGCCTTTTATAGAAGTTAGGACCAGCTATTGTTACATCTAATGTTTCAGTTAAGAATTTGAAATGGGCTGGGAGTTTGGCCTAGTGGTAGAGTGCTTGCCTAGCATGCACGAAGACCCGGGTTCAATTCCTTGGTACCACATACTCAGAAAAAGCCGGAAGTGGTGCTGAGGCTCATGTGGTAGAGCTCTAGCCTTGAGAAAAATCCAAGGACAGTGCTCAGGCCTGAGCTTAAGGCCAGGACTGGCAAAAAAAAAATTGAAATGAAGAAAGTGGAAGAAAAGTATGTGATCTTTACCTTCTTTTTTTCTAAAAAGGTAAACAAAACAAAACAAAAATGTGAGTCCATTTTAGAAATTTCATGGTAGTTGAGTTTGACATGTTATGTATATAGAAACAGGACTAATAATCTATATAAGTAAATCATTGAGAAAAAGAATCTGTTTATCCTTACAATTTTGTCTTTCTTTCTCCCATTTCTCCTTCAAAGTTGGCATCAAGAGACAAAGTGGTTCAGTGTTCTAACTTGGGCTTTCTGATTATTGGTTCCTGCTTGCTAACCCCCTTTTTCTTCTTAACCCTTCATTCTGGAAACATGTTTCTGTATATGTTACAATTCTAGGTTCATTCAACACTCACAAACATCCTCACACACCTGGTGGAAATTAAGGTTTGACTGTTTTCTATCTAAAAGGAAAGATATTTGAGGTGAATAAAAACAGTCAGTCCACTGAAGTTTGGTGGGTTCCAAAAGAGTCATGGATGAGAACTATAAGTATGACATAGATGTAGCTTATGACCAGTAAGCTGTAAAACTTTGTCCAAAGTTAGCACCTTAGAATTGTGGTGAAGGATAGGAAATTCCTGAAAACTCTTAAGAGGTGAGGCCCCACCCACCCTCAGGTAGAGGTCTGCATGAATTGCTAGAGGCAGGGCTAGGGGCTTGGACCTGGCAGACCTGCACCAGGAACTCATCTCTTTTGCCATCCCTTGGTTATCTCATATTATTACAATATTTCACCTTGTTATCTGATATATTTTATATGTGCTTAATTGGTTATTTGAAATTGGATAGGGAAGAGGGGAAATCAAGATGGGGGGGATTGGAAGGGAAATGGGGACCATGTCATGAGAAAGAGTATCAATGTTTGTGAAGTTATGCACCTTTTATCTGGTGAATATAATGTAACCCTTATTAATCACAATAAAAAAAACCCTGATAATCAAAAGTCAACATCTAGCTTGTTGCCAGGGACACAGGCAGCCTGCAATGCTAGCTACCCCGGAGGATGACATGTGTAGTTTCTGGTTCAAAGCTAGATTAGGCAGGAACATCAGTGAGACTCTTATCTCCAATTATCCACCAGAAAGCAGGAAGGGCAGCTGTGGCACAAGTGGTAGAGCACCAGCCTGAGTGAAAAAGCTCAGGGGCAGTAGTCAGGCCCCGAATTTAGCGCCCATACCTGCGCGTGTGAGCACACACACACACACACACACACACACACACACACACACACAACCAATATCATAAAACAAGTCTGAAATCCGTACAGGTCAGAGAGGACAACAGATCTCCCCAACATCCACCGCCACCACGTGGGTGCGTATGGATCCCCCTTTCCAAGGAGGGTGGCAATGTGGGAGACAGGTGGAAATTCAGACGTCACAAATGAATCATCAATTCTCTCCACCATTACACCAGGAGTCTTTTCCAGGATGGAAAAGCCCCAGCCTGTGGTGACTTCACCTCCTCTGGTGCAGACAGGATGGCCAGGACCTGGTGGCAGGACTCCTAGGACTCAGGTGCCAGCTGCCAGCCCCGCCCCGCCCCAGCCCTTCTCCAGGCCTTGGAGGGCTGAGGAGCCCTTCACTACCTGGAGGAGCTCTTTAGTACCCGGCCCCCTAGGGCCTACCAGACCCAGCTGAGGCCCTGCCTTCTGGATCCGCCCCCCACCCTGCCCAGGATCCTGACAATGGACCTGTGTCCGCACTCACCACTTCCCGCTCCCTGCACACCCGTCTATCCTTGCGGAGATCCACAGGCACTGCACCCCACACACCCGCGGGCGGCTCTGAAACCAGCCCGGGCCATGATGTCTGTGGGAGTCTAACCCGGAGAAAGGTCAGCAGCGGGGCAAGGCCCGGGGTGGAGGGCGCTGGTGTCCAGGGAAGAGCCAGAGAGGCCTTGCTCAGGATTGCAGCTCAGTTCCAGACAGGGTACTGTTCCTGAGCACTTCAGCTCAAGGCTAGTGTTCTACCACTTGACCACAACACCACTTCTGGTTTTGTGGTGGTTAATTTTGGAGATAAGCGTCTCATGGACTTTATTGCCCAGGATGGCAATAAAGGAACTGCGATCCTCATATTAAAATATCCTGAGTTGCTAGGATTACAGGCTTGAGCCACTGTGCCCAGCTTAAAAGGCTTTATATCTTTAAATTTGGCGGAGATACAGTCTGTCATCCTAGCTACACACACACACACACACACACACACAGAATTCAACATGCTATTTTATTACTTTCATTGCATCCTTCCTTTTTCACTGAATCTTACATTGCAGCATGCTTGCTAGCTTGCTTCTTTCCTTCCTTCCTTCCTTCCTTCTTTCCTTCCTTCCTTCCTTCCTTCCTTCTTTATTTCCTTTCTTTTGTGGGGTGGCTCCAGGAGCTTGAACTCAGGCCTAAGCTCTGATTCTGACTTTTTAATTTTTTCCACTATAACTCTGACACTGTACCGCTTCAGCCATTGTTCTATTTTCTACTTCAGGTGTTTAATTCGAGATAAGAATCTCTTGTACTTTTCTTCAAAAACTGGCTTGGAACTCTGATCCTCAGTTTTCAGCCTTCTAAATGCAAAAGATTAACAGATGTGAGTAAGGAGTGCCTGGCTATCACTGAACATTTTAATTCTTTGGCCAGTATTTACTCTTCCAATCCATCTCTTTTATGCTAAAATGTATTAAATTTAAAAGAGTTTTCCTGTAGACAACAGTTTGGTATTGGTTTTTAGTACACTGTGCTTCTTCACATATTTACACAAAGTCGAAGTGATACTCGATTTTTAGTAGTATTGGTAAACTTTTTTACTCATCAGAGTTTTCACTTGCATAATGTTTCCCATTTCTGCCTTTCCATTTATTTTTGCACTCTCTATATTCATCTTATTTGTTTGGATATCAAATACATTTGTCTCCTAATTTTACTCTCCTAGATTTTACAAGGATTTATTTACATTGCATGTAAAGTTATCATTTGGGGAAGTATTCACTGGAGGTTGAAGCCAAGGGTTTGTGCTTATTAGACATGCCTTCTAGTTCTGAGCTATATCCTCTAGCTATTCTGCTTTATTTATTTATTCATTCATGCATTCATTTTTATTGCTGGTCTTGAGGCTTGAACTCAGAGTCTGAGTGCTGTCCTTGAGCTCTTTTTGCTCGACTATTGCTTTGCCACTTGAACCATATCTCCAGTTCCATTTTTTTAATTGGCTTATTGGAGCAAGTATCATGGAATTTCTAGGTTGGCCTCAAACCATGATTTTTGGATATGAACATCTTGAGATCTAGGATTACATATATGACCCACCTATGCCTAGCTTTTGGTTTTCCTTGCTTTATTTGGACACAGGATGTTGCCAAGTGGCCCAGTGTAGCCTCTAATTCATTCCTAATACACCTTCCTATTATGTAGAATTTTAGACACCTGAGTTCTAAGTCCACTTTCATATAACGTCGTCCTATTTCAGAGTTAATGCAGGTGTCTTAGAATACTCTGGATTTCTCCCATCCTATATGCAGCTGATATCCTTAAGGATTTTCTCTTCAGAGATTGTAATTACTCCTGCATTGCTGAGAATATTGATGTGTGAGAAGAGAGGAGCATTACTAATCTCCTTCCTGTTTTCTTTACAATGACTTTTGAACACCTTGGTTGGTGAAGGAGAAAGATGGGAAGAAGAATGTTGGTCACAAGGATACCCACCACATGACCTTTCTCTTTTCCTAGGTGGGTAGCAGTCTCCAGGACCTGCAAGGAGAATTGGGAAAGTGCCCTGAACCGATTTTCAAGGAAAGGAGGCAGCCCTTTCTTACATTCTATTAGATTACATTTTTTTTCTTTTCCTGCAACATGAAGGTACAAAGAGCTGAAAGACTGAATGATTGGTGATGGAGGAATATTAATACCAAATTTCAGACTCCATTACAAAGCTATAGTAATCAAAACAACAGGGTACTGGTACCAGAACTGGCCAGAGGACCAATGGAATAGAACTGAAGACCCAGAAATTAATGCCACCTAATCTGTGATAAGGGAGCAAAAATATGAATGGAAGAAAGATATCCTGGTCAACAAATGGTACTGGCAGAATTGATTAAGCACCTGTACAAAGCCAAAATTGGACCCTTATATATCACCCTGCACCAGAATTAATTCCCAATGGCTCAAAGACCTTGAGGTAAAGGGTGTCTACCCTGGAAACTTTACAGGAATAAATAAGAGACACACTAGGGCTCCTTAGCCCAGAAACACAACATAATAAAGAATGTTTGAACAAATAGGACTGCAGTAACTGGTTTGGTTCTGTGTGCAAAACATATAGCTAGCAAGTCAAATAGAAAGCTCAGAGAGTGGGAGGACTTCACTAGGCATACAATAGACAAGGACCTCATAACAAAAATATACTAATGGCTCAAAGTATTGACTCTCTTAAAAACAAATCCTCAAAAAAAAACCCCAAGGATCCCATTTAAAGGTGGGTTAAAGACTTAAAGAGAAACTTCTCAGAAGAGGAAATAAGAATGGCCAATAGACACATGAAGAAATCCTCAACTTCTCTTGCCATAAAAGAAATGTAGGGCCCAGGAAATTGGCCTAGTGGTAGAGTGCTTGCCTAGCATGCACAAGGACCTTGCTTTGATTCCTCGGTACTACATACATAGAAAGTGGTGCTGAGGCTCAAGTAGTAAGAGTGCTAGACTTGAGAGAGTCCAAAGGATAGTTCTATGCCCTGAGCTCAAGCCCAGTAGTAGCAAAAAAGAAAAAAAAGCAAATCTAAATCCAAACAACTTTGAGATTCCACCTCACATCAGATAGAATGACCGCTATCAAGAAATCGAATAGTAACAGTTGCCGATAGAGATGTGTTCAGAAGTGATGTCTACTGCATTGTGAGTGGGTCTGTAAACTTGTTCAACCACTCTGGAAAACAGTGTGGCAATTCCTCAAAAGGCTTAATGTACAGCTCCCCTATCAACCAGCAATTCCACCCCTGGGCATTTTCCCAAATGTCCATAAAAAGTACATGTTAAAGCTAGTAGCACCACCATGTTCATTGCAGCATTACTTACCATACCTAAGATATGGCACCAATCCAGATGTGCCTCAGTTGAAGATTGGATCAAGACATTGTGGTATGTATACACAATGGAATTCAATGCTGCCATCAGGAAGAATAACATCACCCCATTTTTTAAGGAAGTTGAAAGACTTGGAAAAAATCATATTAAGTGAAGTAAGCCAACTCAAAGAAACCTAGGCTGCATGGTTTCCCTCATTGAGGAATCAAGCACGTGTGGAATAATGACTCTATCTTGAGGGCTTTGTCCATTGCAGGGCTCTGAATTGCCATCTCAGTACCCAAGTGCTGTGGAGGAGGAGCTACAGATGGATCTCAAGTGGCAGTACCCATACCAAACACGCTCAAGTCCAAGGGTACACTACTGTGGACAATCCACTATGGAAAGATGTACGATTTCTTCCATAGTTACTTCTAGATTCTTTTTGCATGTATGTGTTGAATTTGTTAATGGTGAAAACAGCTTGTTAACAACCATTGCCACTTCCTCAACTGGACATGACATTGTTGAGTTGACTTGTCATTTGTGTTAAATCATTTTGGAATATGATAAGAATATACAGGATATATAACAGCCCATAACCACCCGCATGCAAATAGTTTCAAATGTGAAAATTAAATAAGGAGACTGTGTCTACACACCATCATCTCGTTCTCACAGCCGTCCTGACACCTAACTGGATGATAAGAGCTTTTCACCCAGTTACAAAACCTTCAAAGTGAAACAAGCCAATTTAAGGAGAGCCTGTCTTCAGAGAATATGGAGATGTCATGCTGTTTGGCTTTAGGGAAGATTGGCTCCAGTGAATGATTGCTCCATACAGAAGTCATGTGGTTTTTGTCTTTAAAAGCTTTGTGTAAGCTCTGTGCTGGGCTGCACAGAAGTCTCCCTACAGTCACTGGCTCTCCAATAAAGACTCCCAAATCTGCCTCTCAAGATCTGCAATAGAGCAAAATCTCGATACATAAGGCCATATAATGTGAAGCTAATTGAAAGGACCTCCAGGATATTGAAACAAAAACCATATAATGAATGATTGTTGTCCTTAATGTACTATGTTGTCTCTCATCTCCTTTGCTATCCCTTGGTTATCTCATATTGGTATAGTATCTCACTTTGTTACCTGATATATTGAATTTATTTGTATTTGGTTATTTGAAATTTGATAGGGAAGGGGGGAAAACCAAGACGGGAGGGGGGTGTGGGGGAGAGGGAAATGGGTACCAAGACATGTGAAAGGGTATCAATGTATGTGAATTAATACACCTTCTATCTGGCAAATATCATGTAACCCTTTTACTAATTACAATAAAAAACAAAAAAGAAAAAAAATCTGGCTTCTCTGTTTTCACTGACTGAGTTCCCATACAACAAAAACAAATGGAAAACAACTGAAGAGGACAAAGGATAAGTGCTTATGGTCTGTTGTGAAATCAACTACTAGCAAACACAATGCTTAGTAAGAATGCCACAATGGATATATGGATGTCACAAGCCAATGAAGTGAGAAGGCCCTAAGAAAGAAAGGAGCAAACAAACCCAGGATCAACACTTAGTACCAAAGAATTCTCCTACTCTGCCTGCCCCATTCAATGAGAGTTCTGCTTCTAACCTGCAGTGCCTTTTCTCTATCAGATAGGCAGGTCAGACAGGAATCATTAGCACAGCAAGGTGTGAGAAGAGGGAACATGCAAGCAGAATTTTAGAGGTAGAGCAAGAGCATAAGTTCCTACGAAGTATATTAGCTTTAAAATGATTTAAACAAGAGGAAATGAAACAATGGTTTGGTTAACCACGATAGAAATATTCATCACTGCAGCATAAAACTTTGCTTTTGTAGAGTCTCATGTCTATGAAAAAACCAGGAAATATCCTTTTCCATACACACCAAATAAAATGGTGCTTAGATAAACTGAAGTAAATGGGAGTGCAAAATCAATTCAAATGAATTTACATGGTACTTGACTATGTATAATTTCATTCTTTCATATGAATAGTGAGGACAATTATGTGAACAAGAGCTATGTCAAGAAAAATCATTGATTATACTTTTGTGACTGGGTATTCTAGTGAAATCCCATTCTCAAAGAAATTATAGTGGGTGTGTGTTGTGTGCGTGTGTGTGTGTGTGTGTGCATGCATGCACATTGCTTTTATGGCATTTTGCTCCAGGAGTCTCTATTTCTTGCTGATGTTTGAAGTCTTGAACTATTCATTTCCCATCCAGCATTATGTTGGTGAATTGGAAATGGCCTTTCAAAGACATTCTTATGCCTTCCAATTTGCACCATCTGGCCCCACCCCTCCCAGTAAATATTATCATCAAGTTGAGCCATTTCCTCATCAATCCATTCCTCGCCATGCTGAGGGCACAGTGGTTCACGCCAAAAGTTCAACTCACTCCTATGCAGCTTCATCTAATACAAGCTTCTGAAGTCAAACCTCGATACTGCAGAGAGGCGTGGCAGGGATAGAAGAGGTGGAGATGTAGCTCAAATAGAAGATTGTGGACTAACATAGAGAGGCCAGGGTTTCAAAACCCAGCACTGTATATAGAAAATAGGATTTTTTTCCTGAACGCAGAGAACTAATGACCTGTGTTAGACTTATATGCCTTCACAGTGAAGGTATTGATGACCAAAAGGGTAAGCTGGCCATTCATGGCCAGCTATCAATGCCAAGTGAGTGCATGTAGTTTCACCTGAGTGTTAAACAATTTCTGGAGTATTGTAACCATAGACAGTACACATGACAGGCTATCAGTAACAGTACATCCTAATATTGAGTTCTGAAAATAAGCAAAAGTAGACTATGTGGAAATACAATTGCTCCTGTTCTCTTTGAAGGCAAGTAGGAGGAGCTACAAGGTCAAATGCAGATGGCCAGAGTGCATGTATGCAGCTCACACTTACTGGTGGAAATGGAAGCGGACTTCACATACAGAGTAGCTAATGGAGCATGAATCAGTTTTCTGTACCCCACACCTCTGTTATACTGAAAGGCCCACCACCAGATTGGATGGGAATCCTGCAGATCCTTTATCAATCAGATAGGCTGGACAGATAGCCAACAGTGGTGCCAACAGGAGGAACAGAAGCACCATGGAAGCAGAGATGTAGATAATAAATGAGCTTTGTATCCCACATAGCAAGTGAACTGGAAAATAAGCCACAAAACCACAGGAAAGATTGGTGTAGATTCATAAGGCATGAACTTTTGGTCTTCCTTCCATCAAAGCTTTGTTTAGCAGAGGTGAATATTTAAATGGAACAAGAAACCTCATTTCTCGAAAAGGCAGGAAATACAGCCTTGTAGACTTAGTTTTTGGTGAATTATAGGTATTTGGGGAGGACAAGTATGTGTAGAAATTCACATAGTATTTGACTGTGTAGAATCTAACAATTCAGTGCTGATAATAAGGAGCAGAGTACACATACATCCAGAGGGATCAGCCAAAAAAGTTCAGACACCTGAATATAGATAGAAGGTGTATAAAGATGTACAGAGAACAAGCACCAAGTTTGTGAGGAACTAGTTTGAAGGTCACAGCAGTGCAGCCTTTGTGTGTGCCATTCTGCCCTTTGACAAGTTGGGGGAATGACTGAGACACCATTGAGGAGATGGATTCTTCTTCTACTGAGCAGAGAACTAGAACTCTTAAAAAATCCTCATCAAACCACCTGTGTATGAAACCCAATTCAAAGGGTTTGTACGCATTTTCTAAAGTACAAGAACAAATAATCACCATGTAAGAGCCTCGGCACTAACAATTTACATGACAGCACTGGGAGATACAGGTCTCAAAGGAGTAATGTCCTCAGTGCCTGTCTGGACCTCAGCACCTGCTGAGTCCATGTCCTCGTCATCTGAATGCTTTAGAATATTGAGACAATACCAGTATACAAAACAGAGTATTGGTATCACTATGTCCTCGTGTTTGGTTTTGAAACTAAATTGGAAAGTTCAAGGCTCTGAGTTCATATCTTACCACCGGAGAGAAGTGGCAGAGGGAAAACCTAAGCTGGAGATGTCGCTCAACTGGCAAACCACATGCCTAGCATTCACAAGGCCATGCTTTCAATACCTATCACTGTAGATAAAAAGTATGATTTCTCTAATATTGTCCAAATTAACATTTTGTGTACTTGCAATGTTGAAAATGATGACAATATACTAACAAATATTATCATACTTGAACTTCCTAGTCAAATACCTGGCATATCCATGTACTTGTCCTCTGACTGTTAAGCCATTCTGGAATATAACAATACATAGTATACTCGAAAGCCTGTCCATATCTTGCTCAGGGATGCAATTATGTTCAATTGTGAAATGAAACAGAAACAGTAGACAAAGTCAAAGACATTTTCCGTTGTGAGGTCAAGTACTTGCAACCACAATGCTTAGTCAGATGATCACAGTCTGTGTATGCTACTCACAATAAGTCCCAGGGTATGACAGAGATTTTAGATAAGGAAGAGCTATTTGACCTTGCGTCAGTCCCTCATACCCCAAGACTCTGCAGTTTGAAATGCTAAGCATCACTTTGGATAGAGTCCTGCATTCCTCCTGCAGATGCTTTTATCCATCAGAGCAGCAGGACAGAGGGCCAACACTAGAGCAAACAAGAAATAGAGAAGACATAGAAGCAGAAATTTAGATGTTATATCATATTGAACTCCTATTAGCACATGAAATGCAAAATACATAAAGCAACAAAAGCACAATGAACACTGAATTAGGTTAGCTAGGAAAGTAATATGTCTCAATCATGCATAAAAGCTTTGTTTGCAGAGTTTACATTTTAACTTTTGCCAGAAGAAGCTTCATTTCTACACAAAAGCAGGAAATACCCTTTGCATTTACAGTATGTAAAGTTGGTATTAGGTGAACTATTGCTAACATCAATAAAAAACCAAGTCTATGAATTCACATGGTCCTTGACTGTGTATAGTTTAATCATTTAGCACAGACGAAAATGAACAGCCGGGCACTGATGGCTCATGACTGCACTCCTACCTACTCAGGAGCCTAAGCTCTGAGGATCACAGTTCAAAGCAGCCCAGGCAAGAAATCTGAGAGACTCTTTTCTCCAGTAAACCATCAGAAAACTTAAACTGATGCTGAGGTTCAAAGCAATAGAGTACTATCCTTGAGCTGATGAACTGAGACAATACTCAGGCCATGAGTTCAAGGCCCATGACTAAAACAAAATTAAAAAAGTCTTCCATCAAAGCCTAGATATCTGCATGTAAATACACATGTGTATAAAGATATGTAGAGACCAAGGAACTATTTTCAAAGTCATAGCAGTGCAGCTGTTGTCTGTACCATCCCTTTCTTTTCCAAGTTAGGTGAATGAATGAGAAACAATGAGCAGACACTTCTCAGAGGAAGAGGTAAGAATGACAAAGAAACAGAGGATGTGCAATCCACCATCCCTAGCCATAAGAAAATGCAAATCAAAATGGCTCTGAGATTCCATCTTATTCCAGTTACATTGCCCAACATTAGGAGTTAGAACAACAAATGCTGGGGGGATTTGAGGTAAAAGGAATCCTATTTCACTGTAAACTAATACAACCACTTTGCACAGCAGTCTAGAGGTTCCTCAAAAAATCCCTTAACTGTGAACTAGCCATAACATTCCAGGACATCTATACAGACAAACACAAGCCAGAGCACTGTAAATACAGTTGTGCCTCTATGTTCATTTCTGTAATATTCAAAATAGCCCAGTCTTGGGAACAGTCCAGGTGTCCTACAATGGTGAGGGGATCCAAATAATGTACCATACTGATACACAATGTAGTTTTACACTGCCATTAAAAATTATGTAATTTGGGGTCAGGGGTTTGGCCTAGTGGTAGAATGCTTGCCCAGGATGCACAAAGACCTGGGTTCAATTTCTTGGTACTACATACATAGAAAAGCGGGAAGTGGTGCTGTGGCTCAAGTGGTAGAGCACTATCTTTGAGGAAAAAACCAAAGGACAATGCTCAGGCCCTGAGTTCAAACCCAGGACTGACCAAAAAATAAAATAAAATAATGTAATTTAGGAGCCTGGAGTGTGGCCTAGTGGTAGAGTGTTCACCTACCATGTAAGAAGCCCTGAGTTCAATTCCTTAGTACCTTATATAGACAAAAGCTGGAAGTGGTACTGTGGCTCTAGTGGTAGAGTTCTAGCCTCAGAAATCACTGCCCAGGCTCTGAACTAAAGCTCCAGGAATGGCAAAAAAATCTGTCTTTTGGGGGTTAATGGATGGGCCCAGAACAAATCATATTAAGTGAAGATAAGTCAAGTTCAGAAAGACAAATGACACATAGGCAGAGAGTAAATCTAAAATACATGGTGACATGAAAAGTCATAGAGGCCTGTGGTCATTCATATATAGTGAGACCAAAGCAGGTACTCTTAGAGGAGGAATTAAGAGGTATAATGCCTCTCTGCTTCTGTCTATGGGGAGGATGAGGGAGGTACACAAAAGTGGAAGGACAGAGAGTGAACAAATGAAATAATGATACTCAGTAGAAATCATGTTGAAAATGAACTATGTAGCTTGTAGAAGGAACAGAGGTGAAAAATGGGAGAGTATAAAGGAGGGGATGTCATTATCTAAAGACAAATATATTCATTACCTGACTTGTGATACGGTAACCCTCTGTATATCACCTATGTAATAACAAGAAAAGTACAAAAGAAGCAAGAAAGCACAACACAAAAAGCTGCCACTCTAAACACTTAAACAGAAAGGTTCCATTCTTGAACTGATGTTGCAAAACTAAATGGGTCTATCACAAATCTGTCAAACTCAAAGACATAGAAAAATGATGAAAAAATTATAAGCAACTACTTTATGTGAGAACAAATCGCACTAATCATTTAGCTGTAGAGAAATATTAACCAGAATGTATGATCTAAGAAGCCATATAATGTCAGAGTCGTATGTACTTTTTAATTACATAAAAATATTGCATTCATATTTTTATGGCTCACATTTTGATTACCTGGGATAGACTGGAAACTAATATTCACAAAAAATATGTGGGAAATAATGATGGTCAAATAGAAATCCATACTACCTGTGAAGTGTCTTGTGTGTATATATGCATGTGTACATGCACATGTATATATGTATACATATGTATATATTTGTATATATGTAGGCAAGTATGTCCGCGGCCAACTGAGTACACACAAAGAAAGCCTGAAGTTGGCATGTAGGAAGATCATAATGAGGACTAATCTTACACAGAGTGTCACTGTCTATATTTCTGCATAGTCATATTGTAGTATATGCTTGCACTGTTGTATCTTTTGGATTTCTCTGAAAAAGGTATAAAAGGTTATTATTCAAACCTTTCCTTTCCCAGTATAATGAAACGTGGGAGATAAATGAGCACATAATATGCATAGATACAAGGTGATAAATAGTAATTTATTCTAATCACATATATATGAAATATGTGTGGACATAGGTATCTTTGTGTTTTGGGGTATTTATGTACATATTCATACATGAGAGTCTATCTAAGTATATATTGTACATATTATACCCACAACACAGATAACAGTATTATATAAGCTATGCTATATGTAATACCTAATATAAACCAGATTTACTATATATACGGTACATATAAGCATATATAACATATATTCATACACAAAATACTCAGAATGCGGAATTTGCATTGGGGAAGTTCATATATAAAAACTGCACTACAGATATCACTGTCAGCATTTTTGCATGTTCATTGTAGCAGGAGAGGTACCTTTTTGATTTATTTGGATAAATGTATATCATGTTAAAAGAGAATATTGTCTTTCTTGTAGTTTTTTAGCTATATTATGCTTTTTGACCATTGCAAATTAAGTGTAGTGATCTGATTGTATCCATGGCATTTCTATGTGAGCTTAGTCACATGTCACTGATTGCTATTAAAAAAACATTCAGAATTATACCTACTTTCTGTTTCAAAATTATCTGATTAGTTCAAATAAGTTGCCTTACTTCTACTTCATTATTTTGTGGAAGCTGCTTTAAAGCATTAAGGGCTATTGCATCTGATGCAGCTACCACAGAAAGTTAAAATATTTCAATTTCTAATATACTTATGGGGTCAAGGCACACAAAAATGTATCTTTTCTCATTGTACCTTTGTGCTTATATTAGCACTATTCAAAAGAGCTGAACCTGGGCACTGGTAACTCATGCCTGCCATGCTAGCTACTCAGGAGACTGAAATCTGAGGATCACAATGCAAAGCCAGCCTAGGCAGGAAATCCATGAGACTCTGATCTCCAATTAATCACCAGAAAAACGGAAGTGGCACTGAAACTCGAAGTGTTAGAGCCCCTAGCCTTGAGGAGAAGAGCTCAGGTGTCCAGACCCAGATTTAAAGCCCCAGGATCCACAAAACAAAACAAGCTACCTATTCACCAATGAGTACATATAAAACTGCTGTATGTGGAAAAAATGAGGAATGAGTCTGCTCTAAAAATGGAATGATATCATTATCAGGAAAATGGATGAGAACTCAGCATGCTAAGCCAAATACATCACACTGAGGGTTAAATATCACATTTTTATCTCCATTTTGTAAATTTAGATTTAAAGATGAATAATAGGAATGTATAAGAGGAACTTTTGGGGGAAGGATAGCAGTGGGGGGTATGGCACATGTATAAAATGCTCTTCAATATACTATCTGATCAACATTAATAAAGTCAGAGCAACTGTTGAAATTATTCCAAGAGTGGGGAGCACATGTATGGAGGATACTGGAAGCACCACTGTAAACAAAAAAGGTATTCCAATAAAAAAAAAACCAAATGTGTAGAGATTCAGAATGAGAGCTTGAAGTTTAAAAAAAATACCCAGATATTCAATTCTTCTATGAGCATTGAATAATAGCAATATTAACTGAACACAAGGGAGTCAAACAAGTCAGGATGTCAAAACTGAAGCGTAATCATTCAAACTTTGCAAACCAGTGGAGCATATTGAAATGCAACTGACCCTGCTCAGGTACTGGTCCAGGCTCTTAACTGAAGTGTATGCATTTGATGAAGAAGTCACATGGTTTTCTCTAGGAGGGAAACTTCCCTTCAATTCTGCATCATGTGGAAGTCTTTTCATAGAAGAGCCCTTGATGCTAGGCCTTGTGACAGGAGTATGTGCAAGAGACTGAGAGTGCGCAATCACCAAGGAAATTCCTTCAATGGCCTCCTTCGTGCTGTCCACAGTCCTGTGAAGTTTGCCAAGGACAAATACCAGCATTTCATTATTCAATAAAGAATGCCTAAGGAACTTGAATTTCTGAGGACCAGGACAAAAGAATAAATGAAAAATGCCTTTGCATGCATTTACTGTCAGCAATAATGGAAAAGTATGACAACATGGCTGAATGCTGAGGAATTGTGAACAAACAAATTTTTATGAGTATTTTTCAGGTATTGGTCAAAAAATTTGTTAACTACGCATGTTAAATTTTACAATACTATACATAGAAGTAGTTATTGAAAGTAAGTGAATAGGAACATATAAAATTATCATATACAAAATATTATTCCTGGCAGCATCAACAAATACTATATTCAAAAATTTTGCCTTACAATGAGATCTCAGTATATTCTAATTTTAGGAAGTCATTATAATTATGAGTTAAGAAATTTGCCTTTAATTATTACATGTATCATTGGTAAAATAACTTATCCCCAACTGTGAACACTACAAAAACACACCTTTAAGCACCTGAGAGGGGAGTCAGAAAGCTATGAAGTTGTATGTATAGATCTAAATGCTGTTCAAGAATTTCCATATAGACTGGCACATACCTCAAAATAACAAAATTCTCCTTCTTGCTCTTCACACTGTAATTGTGATAATTTATTCTTTGCTTTTTTCTTGTTCCTTTTCTCGGCATTTGCACGTATTTTCCAAATATATTCTCATATGTATTTTACATTGACTTTTTTTAAAGTTGTGGAGATCATTACATAAATGAAGTGCATTCTGGGTGAAATAGACAACCTGAAAAAAAACAGTAAAAAGGCTATCTCAGTTTTTTAACCATAAAGGAACACATGTATCCATATTTTCTCATTCACTCTTCTGTCCAAGTGCATAAAAAGACTCTACTCCATGAAACCACTGCATGAAGCTTTGCAGATAAATGAGTTACATCCCTGTTCTGGGTTAGCTTAGAACCTAGGGAAGTTGAAAGGCAGTAAAATGACCACTGTCTGAATAGGGACTTTTCCTCCTTCTGGCTACCATCTCAGGAACAAAGGAAATTTAAATCTTTCTCAACATCTTCATTGGAAGGGGTGCTAGAGCTAAAATTCTTTGTGGACAGATACCTTGTCCATCATGTCAATACAATGCCAAAATGCATAGTTTATTCACCGGTGGTGTCTCCATAGGTTAATATTCAGAAAAGGAATCTGATTCAGTTTTGAATATATAACACAATTTTAACATGGCATGAAGCCATGATTCTAAGTTCCTATTGTATATATGGGTTCCTGGCTTTCTTCCATGTGGTTATCGTGCATATTGATTCTTTTATCTGTGTATCCGATGTGAATCTATGCTGAGCTATATTTAAATTAGCCAATAAACATTTGATTTTATTTTCTGATCCAATTCATTAAAATGAAATATTCTGTTTTTTTGTGATATTAAACACCCTTCTCAAACACCTCTCAGACACAACTAGTTGGATTATGTCAGATTCTTCACTCGCTCAATCCACATACTGAAGTTCACAGCCCAGCACACGATATATGTCTGTCCAAATCTTTGGCACTAATGATTTTAATATGAACTTATGAATTTGAAACCTCTGAGAATTATCGAATTCGAAAGAAGCTAAGAGTTAGTAACAAAATAGGATTCACAATTCAGAATGCTTAGTCTTCGATTGGGATTTAAACTTTTATCACATGAGGCATATTTAGTTATTTTTTTTATTTTTCTTGGATGTAGGACCTGAATTCTGGGCCTGGGTGTTTCCTGGAGCTGCTCAGCCCAAGGCTACTGCCCTACCCCTTGAACCACAGCACCACCTCCATTTTTCTGGTGGTTAATTGGAGATAAGTGTCTTATGGATATTAGGGCCAGGGCTGGCTTTGAATCCTGATCCTCAGATCTCAGCCTCCTGACTAGGTAGGATTATAGGCATGAGACACCGTGCCCAGCTACATGAGGCATATTTATTATCAGAAGCACAAATCATAATCATCCATTTTGAGTATAACTCTAAGTATCATATTGAATATAAGATATTGACATTTCTAAGGAGTGTCCCAATATTCATATTTATGAAATGAATTATAGAGCACTTAATGCTTTCTCACTGATTGTTTAGAGTAACCTGGGATATAAATTCCTTTGGCTATATTATTGAAAATACAAAGACACCTTGTAGGAGAAGATAGAATGTAAATAATGAACACACCAAAGGTTATGCTCTGTCACACATATCTTGCCCTTCTGCTGTATTAGACTGAGTCATGTCCTGCCGAGAAAACCATTATCTTTTATCAGTCTCACCTACTAAAATCAGATAAATAATGGTA